>NW_012101456.1:380642-382673 GCF_000951045.1 Mandrillus leucophaeus
GGGAGTGTCAGTGTCACCTTGTAAGAAGAGCATGTAGGATGTGATATATTGATATACTTATCTTTGGAAATTTTGATCTGCCATACTCTGTTTACGGAGATACAAATTGTGTTTCTTAAAAGTAAAAATGTCTGCTCCTTACAAACAAGAGTGTTTTTAAGTTTTTAAATGGATAGTACATTTGTAGTTCAAAATTCAAAGATATACATAAGTGTGTGTGTCTGTGTCTGTGTGTGTAGATAGATAGAAATATAATGGAAAGTTTCACTCCCTCCTTACCCCCAGTCCTCCAGTTTCCCTCTGTGAGGGCGGCATATGCTATCACTTTCTTGCGTGTCCTTCCAGAGGTAGCTTTTGCTTCTATAAGCAAATACTGTGCATATACATAGACCTCTCCTCCACCCATTCCATGTAAATGGTATCTTTCTCTTTCGTATTTTTTTCCACTTACAATTATAAATCATTATATCTATCTATCATCTATCCATCTCTTCAGTCTTTTTAAGGCTGCTACGTATTGCAATGTGGGGATGTACCATAATTTAGTAACTTATCGATAAACATTTAAAGCTGTTTCCAATAAAGTGCTATTACAAACAATACTGCAGTAAATAATGTTCCACATCTGCCACTTGGCATGTGTGTGAATATATTTATAGGATAAATTTCCTGGAAGTATAACTTATAGGTCGACAACTATATGCATGGACAATTTTATTCAATTTTTCCAAATCTCAGCATTAATTTTGATAGTGTCTGTTTTGCAACATGTTCCCTAGCACAATGAGTTATCAGACTTTTTGACCTTTGTCAGTGTGTCAGGTGAAAAAAGAATGGTTTACCGGGGTAATGTGCATTTCTCTTATGAATGGTGCTGAGCATCTATGTTGAGACCTTTATATTTCCTTTTCTTTGAATTGTCCGCTCACATTCTTTGTCCTTTAAAGAGTTATTTGGCTAGCAATGACTTCATTTTTATCATTATTAACAGTATCATTATTGTTTTGCTTCTTTGCTATGAACTGGTTCTGGCCCACTATCAGACATCTGCAACCACTACCCTATGCATCTCTCAGTGGAGAAGTCAGAAGGAAGGACAGAGAAAGGACCTACAATGGGAAGGACTTTACAACAATGGACATCAGAGTAGAAGAAATTTCTTTAAGAGAGTTTTTTTTAAAAAAACTTGTTTCATGATTCAATTGTTAAAATACCTCTGAGTGAGCCATTTACTCAGAGTGGCATAGGGAAAGTGGTTCTGCATTTTTAGTAACTTCAATAAAGGAGATATCAAATACATGCCATATATTCAAAGGAGAAAGAAGACCATTAAATGCCAACTTAGATGAACTTTTGTAGGGACCAACCCTACGGGGCTTAGCGGGTGTTCTCCCTGCGTGTGGAGATGAGAGATTGTAATAAATAAAGACACAAGACAAGGAGATAAAGAGAAAACTGTTGGGCCCAGGGGACCACTACCACCAAGACATGGAGACCGGTAGTGGCCCCGAACAGCTGGGTGCACTGATATTTATTGTATACAAGACAAGGGGGGCAGGGTAAGGAGGGTGAATCTTCTAAGTGATTGATAAGGTGAAGTAAGTCACGTGATCATAGGACAGTGGGCCCTTCCCTTTTAGGTAGCCAGAGCAGAGGGAGAAGGCAGCATACGTCAGTGTTTTCTTTTATGTACTTATAAGAAAGATTAAAGACTTTCAGACTTTCACTATTATTTTTTTTATCATTATCTACTATGAACTTCAAAGAGGAACCAGGAGTACGGGAGGAACATGAAAATGGAGAAGGAGCATGACCATTGAAGCACAGCACCACAGGGAAGGGTTTAGGCCTCCAGATGACTGCGGGCAGGCCTGGATAATATCCAGTCTTCCATAAGAAGCTGGTGGAATAGAGTGTTCCCTGTCTCTTCCAAGGAAAGGAGACTCCTTGCTAAGTAATGTGTGTCTTCCCAGACACAGGCTTGACCAAGGAGCCCTCAAGTGGCCCTTATGCGGGCATGACAGAGGGCTC
>NW_012101456.1:384185-384441 GCF_000951045.1 Mandrillus leucophaeus
TAAAGAAATTAGGTGGGCTAGGCACAATAGCTCATGCCTCTAATCCCAGCATTTTGGGAGGCCAAGGTGGGTCGATCACCTGAGGTCAGGAGTTCAAGACCAGCCTGGGAAACATATAGTGAAACCCCATCTCTACTAAAAATACAAAAAATTAGCCAGGCATGGTGGATGGTGGCAGGCACCTGTAGTCCCAGCTACTCAGGAGGTTGAGGCAGAAGAATCGCTTGAACCCGGGAGGCAGAGGTTGCAGTGAGTC
>NW_012101457.1:0-908 GCF_000951045.1 Mandrillus leucophaeus
CTTACAAAATCTCTGGTATGTGCAAAGATTAGAGAGTAGAACAAGGGTGTAGCAGGTGGGGGGCAGGTACACATCTATCTTTGTGTCCTTTCACTAGCAGGAGACTCATAGAGAGGGAGTAAACTCACTGTTTTGGAAGAACAGCAAGCAGCTCAGTTTGTCTGAAGTGTGGTGAGAGGCTAGTAGAAGAACATAAGACGAAGCAGGAATGTGGAGCCACGTTATTTAGGGTCTGATAGGCCGTAGATTTTAAGTCTTGGGTTCTTATTCTAAGTATGGAGGGTTGTGAGCATGAAAGTGACAAGTTTTATTATTTATTTATTTTTATTTTAATTATTTATTTATTTTTTTGAGAGAGAGTCTTACTTTGTTGCCCGGGCTGGAATGTAGTGGTGTGATCTCAGCTCACAGCAACCTTCACCTCCCAGGTTCAAGTGATTCTCCTGCCTCAGCCCCTCTATACAGGTATGGACCACCACATCTGGCTAATTTTTGTATTTTTAGTAGAGACTGGGTTTCACCCTGTTGGCCAGGCTGGTTTCGAACTCCTGACCTCAAGTGATCTGCCTGCCTTGGCCTCCCAAAGTTTTGTGATTACAGGTGTGAACTACCATGCCCGGCCTGATAGGTTTTAAAATAATCACTCTGACTGCTGGGTGAAAAATAGCAGGAAAGGCTAGGACAAAAGTAGGAAGAACAGCTAGGTTGGAGGTGATTGGCAAAAAACTAGGAATGAATGAATAGTAGGAGACAGAGCTAGTCCACAAATGCCTATTTAAGCCATAATATGGCTGAAACTGTTTAACTTATAATGAGAAGTATTATTTCTATAATAGCAATTAAATAAAATGAAAAAGCAATACCATTTGATATAACTTCTTTTTGATCCTCAGTTTTGATGCTGGTAT
>NW_012101457.1:6098-7977 GCF_000951045.1 Mandrillus leucophaeus
GCCTGACCTATTTTTAATTTCTAATTCAACATGAAATTCTTAGTTAACTGTCTCTAAATTTCTGGCTATCTACAAAGCCTTATGCGGAACACTAAACTTTTACTGAGTATTTTATTTTATTATTATTATTATTATTTTGAGAAGGAGTTTTGCTCTTGTTGCCCACGCTGGAGTGCAATGGCGTGATCTCAGCTCACTGCAACCTCTGCCTCCGGGGTTCAAGCGATTCTCCTGCCTCAGCCTCCAGAGTAACTGGGATTATAGGTGTGGTCACTACACATGGCTAAATTGTTGTATTTTTAGTAGAAACGGGGTTTCACCATGTTAGCCAGGCTGGTCTTGAACTCCTGACCTCAGGTGATCCACCCACCTCAGCCTCCCAAAGTGCTGGAATTACAGGCGTGAGCCACCACATCCATCCCCTGAGTATTTTATTTTTAACTTTTCTCTTCCCTAGCAAAAACATAAAATGGATCTTTTTTTAAAGTGTGATAAGGATATATCTGGTGAATTTTTCTTCCGAATATTCAAAAATAGATTTTCTGCATCAGCAATTACAATGCTCTCTCAGCCAAGAAAGTATCACTAAAGTGCATTCTGCACATAAAATATAGAGTGAATCAACCTTAATGTATGAAGTTTAAGCAAAATGAAGTCATTTCAAAACAACAACAAAACATTCTTAACAGAGTTTGAGATTTTTAAAAATTATTAATGCCTTCATCTCTTTGGTAAGTTTTCATGTCTGGATTTTGGATTTGTTGTTATTTAAAATAAATGCTTGGGCAGTTGGTATTGTACAGGGCAATTCTTTCTAATTTTATTTTTGTTTGTCATGATTTTGAACATGATGAATAACACCTACTTGGTTTGGATCTCAAAGTATAGAAGATGTTGGTTAGGCATGGTGGCTCATGCCTATAATCCCAGCACTTTGGGAGGCTGAGGCAGGAGGATCACTTGAGGTCAGTTGATCAAGACCAGCCTGGCCAACATTGTGAAATCCCCATCTTTACTAAAAATACAAAACAAATTAGTGTGGTGGTGGATTCCTGTAGTCCCAGCTACTCGAGAGGCCGAGGCAAGGGAATTGCTTGAACCCAGGAGGCAGAGGTTGCAGTGAGCCGATATCGCACCACTGCACTCCAAGGAACAGAACGAGACTCTGTCTCAAAAGAAGAAAAACCAAAAAACATAAAGAATACAAGATGGACATTTAAAGAAGATGTCATTTTCATTTCTTCTTATAGACAGGTATGGACTTTTAATAATCTTCATTGTTATCTTTATATCTTCAGCATGACAAGGAAGCAGCATCTTACAAGGAGAGGATTTTTTAGTACACAATTTTCCACAAGCTTTATGATATAATCGCTTCTAATCCATATAACCATGAAGCAACAAATAAAGGTTATGAGATTCTGAGATTTAGTTTTGAAAAGTGACCACGAAAAACTAACCTTTGGTGATAAAAGTAAGAACACAGTTATTGTAGGGAGTTAAGATGTCTAGTTAATCACTGGGAAGGAGCCTGAGAGAGCTTTTTATTATCTTGTTATGGGTAATAGTTTCACGGGTGGAATTACACATACGTTTCATCTACTTGTACATTTAAAGTTACTGCCATTTCGTCTATATATGATATATACTTCAAGAAAAGTATGGGCCGGGTGCCATGGCTTATGCCTATAATCTCAGCACTTTGGGAAGCCAAGGCAGACGGATCACTTGAAGCCAGGAGTTCTAGACCAGCCTGGCCAACATGGTGAAACCCCGTCTCTACTAAAAGTTCAAAAATTAGCCAGGTGTTGTGGCATGCACCTGTAGTCCCAGCTACTGAGGAAGCTGAGGCACTAGAAACGCTTGAACCTAGGAGGCA
>NW_012101457.1:10097-11908 GCF_000951045.1 Mandrillus leucophaeus
GAGAAGTATTATTTCTATAATAGCAATTAAATAAAATGAAAAAGCAATACCATTTGATATAACTTCTTTTTGATCCTCAGTTTTGATGCTGGTATTTGAAGAAAAGCTGGTTTTATTAAAAGAAGATTTAGAGTTAGATGGAGATTTACAAAATGTCTTATGGAAATTCTGAATACTTTCTTTTTGTCTCCGACCATTTTCCATCACAATGGGTACTTTCGAGGGTTTTAGAAATCAAATGAACTAGTTCTATATTATATTTAATCTCACTTTAAAGCTCATGGCATTCCTCAGGAGTTCGAGACCAGCATGGCCAACATGGTGAAACCTCGTCTCTACTAAAAATACAGAAATTAACCAGGTGTGGTGGCGGGAGCCTGTAATCCCACCTACTTGGGAGGCTGAGGTAGGAGAATCACTTGAACCCAGGAGGTGGAGGTTGCAGTCAGCCGAGATCGTGCCATTGCACTCCAGCTTGGGTGACTAGAGTGAAACTCCATCTGAAGCAACAACAACAACAAAAACTCATGACATTCCTTTCTAGGTTAGAGGATAGGGCTTATCACCCATGATTAACACTGTCTTTTAGCTTAGAAAGGAAAAGTGAGACCTTAGGAGAGAAAGAAATATAAGAAGTTTTTCTTGAGGTAAAAGAGAAAGAGTTGGACAAAAACTGAGGGAGGAATGGAATTAAAGAGGCTACTGTGTACATAGTAAACACCAACTAAAGAGCAATTAATTGATTAATTGTGCTGTGGAAAGTGAAGGACAGAAGAATGAAAGACCACAGCTTGTTTATGGTACACCTCAGTGGGGGGAAAAAACAGTATGAAAAAGAAAAGAAAAGTTTAATAATTGGATGGTCAATGCTTTACAGCTTTGGCGATGACAGCTGGAGAACCATGCAATAGAATACACAAATGGCAATTTTGTAAGTCAGAATTTGTTAATGTAGACACAAGTTATACTATGAATTACTTGATTGGCAAGTTACTGCCCTTACTGTCCTAGAGTTTATAAAGAGTGAAAGATCAGTTTTTGAGGGTTTAGGCAGTCAAAATTATAATAAACATACCCACTTAAACATATTCCAGTGGTATCTACAAAATTCCAACTCCAGAATATACTGAGATATTAACAACATATATTCTAGAGAAAGATAGTTTTCTGAGATATATTGGTAAAACACTATCATGATTTAATTTGTGGACAGTTTTTATCCTTATGAAATAGGATATTAGAGGACATATAATTCTTGGTTACGTGTTTTTATAGAAGCAGTTCCCTCTATTATTTAGTACATTCCAAAGTTTATACCTATTTATATGTGTGTGCCTGTGTGTGTCTGTACAAAATAGACTGCCATGTTCTTTCTGGATAATGCTATTTAAATTCAAGCAAGTCCCTCATAATTCTACTAGAATTGCATTTAAGCACTCTTTAAGTAAAACTAATCATAAAAACTAAGCTCAAACGCATTGATATAAAGTTATATTGTATTAAAATATCACATATATTTTAAATATTACTATTTCACATATTCTTTGACCTAATTAATTATAAAAAACACAAAAGGATAAATATGCACTAGTCATATTAGCATCTATAACAGTAAGAAAATTAATAATTTTTCAAACTCAGAAATTTAAAAAATCTCCTGTATTTTTATCTTTCCTGGCCAGAGAAATTGTGTTAACAGCAGGCTAGGAAGAATCATTCCTAATTTTTGTGAACATGATTAGTGTAGGCAGGGCCTTAAATACATTTCTCACTAGTGCATCTATTTTTAATTTCTTTCCTTCTTTTCTTTT
>NW_012101457.1:14740-18716 GCF_000951045.1 Mandrillus leucophaeus
GAGGCCGAGGCGGGCAGATCACGAGGCCAGGAGATCAAGACCATCCTGGCTAATGCGGTGAAACCCCGTCTCTAATAAAAATACAAAAAAATTAGCCGAGCGTGGTGGCAAGCGCCTTTAGTCCCAGCTTCTCAGGAGGCTGAGGCAGGAGAATGGCATGAACCTGGGAGGCAGAGCTTGCAGTGAGCCTAGATCGCGCCACTGCACTCCAGCCCGGGTGAAAGAGCAAGACTATGTCTCAAAAAAAGCAAGAAAGAAAGAAAGAAAGAAAGAAATATATAAACAAAATTTAATTGATTTTCTTCATTTCTCTAATTTTGGGAAAACTAGACAGTCTGTATTACATCATATTCTACACTTCTTACTCTTTTATATTCACCCTTCTTTGTCCACATTCTTTGGCAATAGAAATGCCGTTCTCTTTCCACAGTGGGGCCAGCCATTTGTTCATTTCTTGAAAAGGATAAAGCTGGAATTGAACCACACTACAAATCCTCTATGACTCTGATTCTGTTCTTTTTTGAGTTAAGAGTATTAGGACAACATAGGTTATGTGTATGTGAGGTTTTATTTTAGAGACGTGGTCTTGCTCTGTTGCCCAGGCTGGAGTGCAGTGGCACGATCATAGCTCGCTGGGGTTCACTGCAGCCTTCAACTCCTGGGCTCAAGCAATCCTCCCGCCTTGAGTCCCCAGTAGCTGGGACTGTAGTCTGAGCCACTGTTCCCAGCCATATGTGTACTTTTAAGTATGGTAAATTAAAGGGTTTAGGACTCAGAAAAGTCTTTCAAAAGAGTTTATTTTTTTTGAGATGGAGTCTAGTGATGTCACCCAGATTGGAGCGCAGTGGCACAATCTCGGCTCACTGCAACCTCAACCTCCTGGGTTCAAGGTATTCTCCTGCTTCAGTCTCCCGAGTAACTTGGATTGCAGGTGCACACTACCATGCCTGGCTAATTTTTGTATCTTTAGCAGAGATGAGTTTTCACCATCTTGGCCAGGCTGGTCTTCAACTCCTGACCTCAAGTAACTCACCACCTCAGCCTCCCAAAGTGCTGGGATTACAGGAGTGAGTCACTGCACCCGACCTTTTATTTTTTATTTTTATTTTTATTTTTCAATGTAGGAAAAAGACTAAGCATCAACTTGAAAAAAAAGAAAATCACCTATCAGCAATTATTAGAAATGTCTGGTTAAAAAAAAAGTCGTAAATCCACTTTATTTCTGGATGTTTAAAATATTCTCATCACTTCTTGTCTTGTTTCATTTATCTTGTTCTTTTTTTCTGTGTGTTTTTGGGGACCTCATATTTTCTGAAATGTGTGGAGCATATTTTGTTAATTTGATGATTTCTTATACCAAAACAAAATGAATCCTGCCATACCAATGTCAGTAATCTTTCCTCAATAAATTTAGAATCTTGACCTCGGAGGCATTAAAGCCTTTTAGAAAGGAAACACAAATAAAAACCATGAATTTTAAAAATCTGTGATGCTAGGGAGAGGATAATGCTCCAAACTTTTACAAAATGGAGGGATGGGAGAGAGGCAAGCGCTGAGGAAAGGTCCATGCTGGTGTGTAACTATTGGTTATACCTCATCACATTTAATTTTACCTTTAAAAATTCTGTGGGAAGGATAGGGTTTCTTCAATCATCACTTCCCTAAAGAACAATAAAGAAAAAAAAAAGGAATTTTTGCTTAGAAACCCCCTGAAGGAATTTGGGCACAGCAGTGACTTTTAATCTTATCTACACAGGTATGTTTCCTTTCTCTCAAGTCCCATTGTTTGTAGAGTTTTTAGCAGTTGAGCAACTGGTCTTCCTAATGGCCACCTCAGGAAGAAATTGGTGGGGAAAAAAATGAAGGTGAACCTAAGGATCTCTAGATAATGGTTCAGGTAAACACGTGTGTGCACTACACACCCACACACACACATTGCATTTGAAATAACTACTCCAATCTACTCAATTTCAGCTTCTTATTTCTAAAATTATGATTAATAAGTAATCTCTGAAGTAAGTTAAAATGTGGAGATAAGCATTGTTTTGTTTGTTTTTTCTTTCTTTTTATTTTTTTTAGAGCCAGGGTCTTGCTGTGTGCTGTGCCACACAGGTTGGAGTGCAGTGGCATGGTCGTGGCTCACTGTAACCTCAAACTCCCTGGGCTTAAGTGATCCTTCTGCCTCAGCCTCCAGGTCTCTGGCATTACGGCTATCAGCCACCACGCCTGGCTTGAGATAAGCATTTTTCGATGTTCTGTTGTATCTATTTCCTGTAATAAATTGCACCTCAAACTTAGCACCTTAAAACAACACTGAAAATGAATTATCTTTTCTTACTTTTTGTTTGAGATGGAGTTTCGCTTTATCGCCCAAGCTGGAGTACAGTGGTACAATCTTGGCTCACTGCAGCCTCTGCCTCCTGGGTTTAACCAATTCTCCCACCTCAACTTCCTGAGTAGCTGGGATTACAGGCATGTGCCATCACGCCCAGCTACATTTTGTACTTTTAGTAGAGACTGAGTTTCACGATGTTGGTCAGGCTAGTCTCGAACTCCTGACCTCGGGTGATCCGTCCTCCTCGGCCTCCCAAAGTGCTGGGATTAAAGGTGTGAGCCAACATGCCTGGCCTCTGTGACACCTTTCTAAATCCCAAGCTCTTGCGCAGCGTCCTGGAAGAACTGGGTCACATATGGGTTTGAAGGATGAATGTGTGGTTTTATTGAGCAGTGGAGGTGGCTCTCAGTGGGATGAATTGGGAGCTGGAAGTGAGGGATGGAGTGGGAAGACAATCTTCCCCTGGAGTTGGGCTGTCCAGCGGCCAAACTCCTCTCCGACCACCTCCAGGCGAACTCCTCTCAGCATTTAGACGTGCCCCCTCTTCTCCCTTTCTCTGCTGTGTCTGTCCGCCATTTGTCTGCTTATCTCATCTCCTCATCTGCTGGTCTGCTCTGGAGCCTAGGGTTCAGGGTTTATATAGGTGCAGGACTGGGGGTGTGGCAGGCCAAAAAGCAACTTTTTGGGCATGAAAACAGGAATGCCTATTCTCATTTAGTGCCACGGGTATCCAGGCTTGAGGGTGAGGCCTTTGCCCAAGAAGCACCCCCTTTTACCCAGTATTTTCCCGCCTCCTGTTTTTATCAGCTGTGTACAGGACAAGGGTACATCCTATTAAGAATTAACTGCACATCTTGGATATCCTTCCATTTGGTATTCTAAAACTAGGACCTAGGTATCTTTTTTTTTTTTTTTTTTTTTTTTTTGAGATGGAGTCTTGCTCTGTCATCCAGGCTGGAGTGCAGTGGCACGATCTTGGCTCACTGCAAGCTCCGCCTCCTGGGTTCATGCCATTCTCCTACCTCAGCCTACCAAGTAGCTGGGACTATAGGCACCCACCACCACGCCCGGTTAATTTTTTGTATTTTTTAGTAGAGGCAAGGTTTCACCGTGTTAGCCAGGATGGTCTCAATCTCCTGACCTCGGGATCTGCCTGCCTCGGCTTCCCAAAGTGCTGGGATTACAGGCATGAGCCACTGTGCCCGGCCGTACCTAGCTATCTTTAACAGATGCTGCAGTATATAAGCAACATTGGTTTACTTATTTGCAATCTATAGGTCCTTTAACATAAAACATATGCAATTTTATAATAAATGGGAAGTTTCATAACAAGAGATTTCTATGCTTTGCCATTTGGAGACATAGTAGCCAGCATAACAACAGAATTGGTCTAACCTCTGTAGCCAATAGCATTTTATAGAAATCATGGAATGTGACTTCACTTCAAATTCAGTGTATATAGAAATTTCCAGTTCCAATATTTGTCTAGATGATCGATTTTCAGAACTGCTATGGACCAGTGACTCCTTTTGTGCCGGTAGTTTCCTCACTTTTTCTTTTCTTTTTTTCATCCTACAGTCCAAAGGCAAAGTTTCCCCCTTTTATTTTATTTTATTTATTTTTTTTTGAGACGGAGTCTCT
>NW_012101457.1:18881-22444 GCF_000951045.1 Mandrillus leucophaeus
CTCCTGACCTCGTGATCCGCCCGTCTCGGCCTCCCAAAGTGCTGGGATTACAGGCTTGAGCCATCGCGCCCGGCCTCCCCCTTTTAAAAGGAAGTATCTATAACAGTTATTCTGTACCTCTACCACCTTCGTATGATAGTGAGACTTTTTTATTTATTTCTTTTTTATTTTTTTGAGATGGCATCTTGCTGTCACCCAGGCTGGAGTGCAGTGGTGCGATCTTGGCTCACTGCAACCTCCGCCTCCTGGGTTCAAGCAATTCTCTGACTCAGCCTCCTGAGTAGCTGGGATTACAGGTGCGTGCTACCACACTCAGCTAATTTTTTTGTATTTTTAGTAGAGACGGGGTTTCACCAATTTGGCCAGGCTGGTCTTGAACTCCTGACCTCATGATCCACCCACCTTGGCCTCCCATAGTGCTGGGATTACATGCGTGAGCCACCGCACCCGGCCGAGATTCTGTCCAAAAGAAAAAAAGAAAAAAAGAGAAAGACATTCAAGCCAAACCTTTGGATGACTACATCTTATAAATAAGAGCCCATGTCTTATTACAACCTTATGAGAGACTCTGAGACAGAACTATCCAACTAAGCCATTTCTGAATTCCTCTGAATTCCTGCCTCTGTATGAGATAATTCATTTTCATTTTCAGGGCTGAATGCAGTGGCTCATGCCTGTAATCCCAGCACTTTGGGAAGCCGAGCTGGGCACACAGGTGAGCCACACCCCTGTTGCACGTCCCGCCGGGGGGATCAGGGAACTCTCTCATTTCATGGGTGTAGACCATTATAAATGGATTTGCAATTCTGTTAGTTTTTTATCTGTTGGTGGGGTAGCTCTCATGGAAGCTTCTCACAGCTTCCCAAAGAGAGAAGAAAGAAGTTTATTTTTAGTGCTTATTAGCCACCTGGAAAAAATTCTTCACTTGGAATCACAATCCTACTAGTTACTAGCTATGTGATCTTGGACAGGTCAGTTTCCTAAGCCTTACACCTGCCTAATGAAGACATTGAAAAGATTAAATAAGATAATGTATGTAAAGCACCAGCACACTGTCTGGCTCAGAGTCTGGGCTCTAATTATTATCATTATCTAAACTCATGGGAATTATCTGTGCATTTTACTAGTCTTTGGGTCAAAGTTTTCCGATCTTCAAAATTAGGGGTTGGAGTTGATTTTTTCAGGTTCCTTGCAGTTCTATCAGCCTACAGGTTTTCCAGCTGAATTGCCTACAGCAGCATCTTTTATTTATTTATTTATTTGTTTATTTAAGAAGGAGTTTTGCTCTTGTTGCCCAGTCTGGAGTGCAATGGCGCAATCTCAGCTCACTGCAACCTGCGCCTCCCGGTTCAAGCTATTCTCCTGCCTCAGTGTCCTGAGCAGCTGGGATTACAGGTGTGCGCTACCGTGCCCAGCTAATTTTTTGTATTTTTAGTAGAAACGGGGTTCCACCATGTTAGCCAGGCTGGTCTTGAACTCCTGATCTCAGGTGATCCACCTGCCTTGGCCTCCCAAAGTGCTGAGATTACAGGCGTGAGCCACCGTCCCCGGCCAGCATCTTTTTTCATAATAATCACTTGCTTTTGCACAGCACTTTTAACTTCAAAATCCTTTCACATCTATTCTCTCTCTTGATTCTCATCATCACTCTGTGAGGCAAGTGTGTAAGGCAGTCAATATTACCCTCATTTGACTGATGGTGGAAATGAGATACTGAGCAGTTGTAACTTGCCTGAGTGAGTTAGTTGCATGTCAAAACTAGAGGAATCTGACTCTTCTGAATATTGTCCCAGGCTCCTTCCTCTAGGCGACGTTGTCCTAGCTTAGTGTTTAATCTACTTTAGCCCAGAAAACATGAAAAGTAAGTATAAAGAAGTGCTCTAGAAAGACCAATGAAACTGATTATAAATAACATGGGCAGTTATTTATTTATTCATTTATTTGTAGAGACTAGGTCTTATTATATTGTTCAGGGTGGTCAAACTCCTGCTCTCAAGTGATCCTCCCACTTAAGACTCCCAAAGTGTGGGGATTACAGGCATGAGCTACCACACCTGGCCAATAGGGGCAGTTTTGATTAAAACAAATGGGAGGTAGGATGTATGCCTTATCTCATTTGTGCACACCAATCTGAAATGGTCAATTTATGATGCACCTTGACTCTCCCTCATGACACATTCTGATGTCATAGTATGTATTGATACAGTGCTGTCATTCCCACAGGCTGTGTGTGACTTTATAACAACAGGATGTGAGTAATTACTCACTTCATCAGTCAGTCTTCTTCCTTTGCTGATGATTGTTTCCAGTTTCAGTTAAGGTTTTTATATTTGAATGATTTGCTTCTTTACTATTTTAATCAGTAGCCCTGTTTGGAAATCAGTGACTAGAAAACATGTCCAGAAGAAACAAAGGGGCTGGCGTGGTGGCGCATGCCTGTAATCCCAGCACTTTGGGAGGCCGAAGCAGGCACATCACTTGAGGTCAGGAGTTCGAGACCAGCCTGGCCAACATGGCGAAACCCCATCTCTATTAAAAATACAAAAATTAGTCAGGCATGGTGGCACATGCCTGTAATCTGAGCTACTCGGTAGGCTGAGGCAGGAGAATAGCTTGAACCCAGGAGGCAGAGGTTGCGGTGAGCCGAGATCTCACCATTGCACTCCAGCCAGGGCAACCAGAGAGAAGGAAGGAAGGGAAGGAAGGGAAGGAAGGGAAGGAGGGGAAGGAAGGAAAGTAAGAGGGCATCAGCTGGGTACCGTGGCTTCTGTAATCCTAGCACTTTGGGAGGCTCCAAAGGTTGAATCACTTGAGTCCAGGAGTTCTAGACCAGCCTGGCTAACATGGCGAAACTCCACTTCTACAAAAGATACAAAAATTAGCCAGGCACGGTGGTGCATGCCTATAGTCCCAGCTACTCAGGAGGCTGGGGTGGGAGGATTGCTTCAGCCTAGGAGGTCAAGGCTGCAGTGACCTGAGATTGCATCACTGCACTCTAGACTGGGCTGCAGAGTGAGACTCTGTCTCAGAAAAAAAAAAAAAAAAAAAAAGGAACGAAAGGGCATGCAGTTGGTGAGCCCAGATTGATAACTGAGCGAAATAGGGTGGAGCCAGGAGTAGATAAAGACACTGGAGGAAATGTTTTCAGCAGCTCCTCTTCTGGCATATTCCTCCCTTGAAATGAGACTTACGCTCTATGAGGGACACTGAGCCAAATCATTGGTTAAATATTAACCTTTCATTGCCAAGGATATCTGACCACACCCTAGTTCATAGTAACAAAGAGTTACTGAGACAATTGGCATAAGCCCCAATTACTCTTTGTTTAGTCAAGGCATTTATTATTTTTTTAGTTCCCAAACAAGATGGCCATACCTGTTTTCACAGGATTTATTTGGCATGGTCTTTGTTTTTTTTGTTGTTGTTGTTTGTTTTTTGAGACAGAGTCTCTCTCTGTCGCCCAGGCTGGAGTGCAGTGGCCGGATCTCGGCTCACTGCAAGCTCCGCCTCCCGGGTTCAGGCCATTCTCCTGCCTCAGCCTCCCGAGTAGCTGGGACTACAGG
>NW_012101457.1:27308-28200 GCF_000951045.1 Mandrillus leucophaeus
CCCGCCTTGGCCTCCCAAAGTGCTGGGATTACAGGCATGAGCCACCGCGCCTGGCTATTTTTTTTGTATTTTTAGTAGAAACTGGGTTTCGCCTTGTTAGCTAGGATGGTCTCGATCTCCTGACCTCGTGATCCGCTCGCCTCAGCCTCACGAAGTGCTGGGATTACAGGTATGAGCCACCGCATCCGGCTTGTACGGATCTTTCACATCTTTGATTAGATTGATTGCTAAGTATTTTATGTTCTTTGTAGCTATTAGAAATAGCTTTTCTGCTTTCTTTTTCAGAGTGTTTGCTGGTGGCATATATAAATGATACTAATTTTTGTGTGTTGATTTCATATCCTGCAATTTTACTAAATTTATTTATCAGTTGTTTATCAACCCTAACAGTTTTTTGGTGGTGTCGTTAAGCTTTTCTAAATATAAGATCATGTGATATGAGGCTAATTTGACTTCTTTCCTTTCTATTTGGATGCCCTTTATTTCCTTCTCTTGCTTAATTGCTCTGGCCAGGACTTCCAGTACTGTGTTGAATGAAGGTGGTGAAAGCGCATCCTTGTCTTGTTCCAGATCTTACAGGAAAAGTTTTCAGTTTTTACCCCAATCAGCCTAATGTTGGCCATGCATTTGTCATCTACGGCCTTTATTATTTAGAGGTATATTCTGTCTATGCCTATTTTGGTGAGGGTGTTTTACCATAAAGGGAGGTTGAATTTTAGTGAACATTTTTTTTCAGCTTGTATTGAAATAATCATATGGTTTTTGTTCTTGGTTATGCTAATGTGATGTATTAAATTTATTGATTTGCATATGTTGAACCATCTTTGCATCCCTGAGATGATTCCCATTTGATCACGGTGAATTATCTTTTTTTTTTTTTTTTTTTTTGAGA
>NW_012101457.1:28766-32007 GCF_000951045.1 Mandrillus leucophaeus
GTCTCGGCCTCCCAAAGTGCTGGGATTACAGGCTTGAACCACCGCGCCCGGCCTTGGCATGGTCTTTGAATGCTGAATTCCTATGGATGATGAGATAGCTTTCTTTCTGATCTTAGAAATATGGTAAAGAATATTCCTGCTGAAATATTATCTTGCTAGCTAAAATATATGCTCAATTCCAAATGACAATCTAAAAAAGTTTTAACTATTATTTGCCTCACCTTAACCCTTCTGCATTTTCAGCATAGTCTTAAGAAATTATATATCTCTTTAAACAATTTATTATTATTATTTTATATATTTTTTAATGGACACATAATAGATGTACATATTTTGGGACTATATGTGATAATTTGACACATTCATATAATCAAATCAGAGTAATTGGAATATATCCATCACCTTAAGTATTTTTTTCTTTATGCTGGAAACATTCAAATTATTCTCTTCTAGCTCTTTTAAAATGCAAACTAGATTAATATTAACTGTAGCCACACTGCCTATCTATCACATGCAAGGTCTTGTTTCTTCTATCTAGCTGTATACCTGTACCTATGAATCAGCCTCTCTTCATCCCTGCCTCCCTCCTATCCTTTCTGGTCTCTGGTAACCATCCATCTACTCTCTACCTTCATGAGATTCACTGTTTAGCTCCCATATGACTGAGAACCTGAGATATTTGCCTTTTTAAAATTTTAAATTAAAGTTTTTTTCTTCCATTCTTTTCAGGAACTGCAAGCAAGAGATACTTGTCTTTCTGTGCTCAACTGATTTCACTTGACATAAGGCCCTCCAGTTCCATCTATGTTGCTGCAAATGATGGGATTTCATTGTTTTAATGGCTAAATAATATTCCATTGTGTATATATACCACATTTTCTTTATCCATTTATCCACTGATGGGCACTTAGGATGATTCTGTATTTTGGCTATTGTGAACAATGTGGCAATAAACATAGGAGTGCGAACGAACAGTGTGTAATTGAATTGTTTTTAATACAAAGGATAGTGCCTGCTGAAAACATTTCCTCCAGTGTCTGTACTCCTGGCTCCACCCTATTTCACTCAGTTATCAATCTGGGCTAATGAAGAAGATACTCATTCTTCATTATGTGATTATTATACATTGTATGCCTGTTTCAAAACATCTCATGTATCCCATAAATATATACACCTACTATGTACTCACAAAAATTAAACATTAAAAACAAACACAAAACCAAAAACAAAACACAGAAGTGCAGGTATCTCTTCATTACACCGATTTCCTTTCTTTTGGGTATATACCCAGCAGTGGGATTGCTGGATCACATGGCAGTCTGTATTTAGTTTTTTGAGGAACCTCCATCCTGTTCTCCATAGTGGCTGCCCTAATTTACATTCCTGCCAACAGTGTATGAGGGCTCTCCTTTCTCCACATCTTCACCAGCATTGGTTAATTCCTTGTCTATTTATTTATTTATTTATTTATTTATTGAGACAGAGTCTTGCTCTGTCGCCCAGGCTGGAGTGCAGTGGCGTAATCTCAGCTCACTGAAACCTCCACCTCCCTGGTTCAAGCGATTCTCCTGCCTCAGCTACACGAGTAGCTGGGATTGCAGGCACAGGCCACCATGCCTGGCTAATTTTTGTATTTTTAGTAGAGACTGGGTTTGGTCATGTTGGTCAGGCTGGTCTCAAACTCCTGACCTCAGGTGATCCACCCGTCTCAACCTCCCAAAGTGGTGGAATTACAAGCGTGAGCCACCGTGCCCAGTCAATTCCCTATCTTTTTGATAAAAGTCATTCTAACTGGGGTGAGATTATATCTCATTGTGGCTTTGGTTTGTATTTCTCCAATGATTAGTGATATAGAACATTTTTTCAGATGTTTGTTGGCCATCTGTATGTCTTCTTTTGAGAAGTGTCTGTTCATATCTTTTGCTCGCTTTTTAATGGGATTGTTTGTTTTTTGCTTGTTGATTTAAATTTGTTATATATTCTGGATATTAGAACTTTGTCAGATGCGTAGTTTGTGCATATTTTCTACCATTCTGTAGGTTGTCTGTTCACTCTGTTGATAGTTTCTTTTGCTGTGCAGAAACTTGTTATTTTCATGAGGACCCATTTGTCAATTTTTGTTTTTGCTGCAGTTGTTTTTGAAGACTTAGTTATAAGTTCTTTGCCAAGGCCCATGTCCAGAATGGTATTTCCTAGTTTTTTGTCTAGGATTTTTATAGTTTGAGGTCTTACATTTAAATATTTGATTCATTTTGAGTTAATGTTTGTATATGGTGAAAGTCAAGGGTCCAGTTCATTCTTCTGCATGCAGCTAGCCAGTTACCCCAGTACCATTTATTGAATAGGGAGTCCTTTCCTCAGGGCCTATTTTTATCGACTTTGTCAGAGATCAGATGGTTGCAAGTGTGTGGCTTTATTTCTGGATTCTCTATTCTGTTTCATTAGTCCATGTGTCTGTTTTTGTGTCAGTATCATGCTGTTTTGGTTACTGTAGCTTTAGAGTGTATTTTTAAATCTGGAAATGTGATGCCTTTGACTTTGGTCTTTTTGCTTAGGATTGCTTTGGCTATTCTGGGTTTGTGGTTCCATATTAATTTTAGAATAGTTTTTCTAATTCTGTGAAAAATAGCATTGGTAGTTTGATAGGAATAGCATTGAATCTGTAGTTTGCTTTGAGCAATATGGCCATTTTAGCAATATTGATTCTTCCAATCCATAAGCATGAAATGTTTTTCCATTTGTTTGTGTCAACTCTGATTTCTTTCAGCAGTGTTTTGTAGCCTTCCTTGTAGAGATCTTTCACCTCATTGCTTACATGTATTCTTAGATATTTCCTTTAATGTGAGGCTGTTATAAATGCTTATAATGTTATAAATGTTTTAAATGTCAATCTAAATGACAATTGCATTATTGATTTCTCTGTCAGCTTGAATGTTATTTGTGTATAGAAATGCTACCATTTGGCCAAGCACAGTGGCTCACGCCTGTAATCCCAGCACTTTGGGAGGCCGAGGTGGGCAGATCACCTGAGATTAAGAGTTTGAGACCAGCCTGGCCAACATGGCGAAACACCATCTCTACTTAAAATAACAAAAATTAGATGGGTGTAGTAGCACATGCCTGTAGTCCCAGCTACTCGGGAAGGCTGAGGCAGGAGAATCACTTGAACCCGGGAGGCAGAGGTTGCAGTGAGCCAAGATCATGCTACTGCACTACAGCCTGAGCAACAGAGCAAGGTTCC
>NW_012101457.1:32402-33512 GCF_000951045.1 Mandrillus leucophaeus
CAGGCTGGAGTACAATGGTGCAATCTCGGCTCACTGCAATCTCTGCCTCTGAGGTTCAAGCGATTCTCCTGCCTCAGCAATCCAAGTAGCTAGGATTACAGGCGTGCACCACCACACCCAGCTAATTTTGTATTTTTAGTAAAGATGAGGTTTCACCATGTTGGCTACGCTGGTCTCAAACTCCTGACCTCAGGTGATCCATCTGCCTTGGCCTCCCCAAAAGTGTTGGGATTACAGGTGTGAGCCACTCCACCAGGCCTAGGGTTTTTTAGTTGCAGAATTATATCATCATTGAAGAGAAAATTTGACTTATTTTCCAATTTGGATGCTTTTTATTTCTTTATCTTGCCTGACTGCTCTCGCTAGGACTTCCTCTTCACTTTGTTGCTTGTTCTCTTTGCTGTGCAGGAGATTTTTAGCTTTATATAATCCCATTTGTCTATTTGTGCTTTTGAGGTCACACACACACACACACAACCTTTGCCCAGAACAATGTCCTGGAGAGTTTTCCCAATATTTTCTTCTAGTAGTTTTATGATTTCAGGTCTTAGAGTTAAGTCTTTAATCTATTTTGATTGCTTGTTGTGTATGGTGAGAGACAGGGGTCTAGTTTCATTCTTCTGCATATGATTATCCAGTTTTCCCGACACTATTGACTGGAGACTGCCCTTTCCTCATTGTGTGTTCTTGGCAACGTTGTCAAAAATAAGTTGACTATAAATGCATAAATTTATATCTGGGTTTCTAATTCCGTTCCATTGGTTTATGTCTCTGTTTTTATGCCAGTGCCATGTTGATTTGGTTATGATAGCTTTGTAGTATATTTTGAAGTCAGGTAGTGTGATGCTTCCAGCTTTGTTCTTTTTATTCAGGATTACTTTGGCTATTCAAGATCTTTTGTAGTTCTATATAAATTTTAGGATTGTTTCTCATTCTGTGCAGAATATCATTGACATTTTGATAGGAATTACACTGAGACTGTAAAATGCCTTGGATAGTACTGTCATTTTAACAATGTTAATTCTTTCATTCTATAGGCATGGATAATCTTTCCACTTTTTTGTGTTCTCTTTAATTTTTTTCATACATGTTTTATAATTTTCCTTGTAT
>NW_012101457.1:34791-67336 GCF_000951045.1 Mandrillus leucophaeus
GTGAATTATCTTTTTAATGTGTTGTTGAATTTGGTTGGCTATTATTTTGTTGAGGATTTTTCTACCTGTTTTTACTAGTGATATTGGCTTGAAGTTTTCTTTTTTTGTTGTGTCATTGTCTGGTTTTGGTATCAGGGTAATGCTGGCCTCATAGAATGAGTTTGGAAATATTCCTTTCTCGTCAAGTTTTCTGAAGCATTTGATAGAATTGGTTATTGGTTCTTTAAATGTTTGGTAGAATTTAACAGTGATGCCATCAAATCCTGAGTTTTTTAAAAGAGATTTTTGATCATAGCTTCGATCTTTTTTCTTTTCTTTTCTTTTCTTTTTTTTGAGATGGAGTCTCACTCTGTCGCCCAGGCTGGAGTGCAGTGGTGCGATCCTCAGCCTCCGGAGTAGCTGGGACTATAGGCGCCTGCCACCAGGCCTGGCTTGTTATTGGTCTGTTAAGGTTTTTCTATTTTATTATGGTTCGATTTGGGTAGATTGTATGTGTCCAGAAATTTATCCATTTATTCCAGGTTTTCTAGTATGTTGGCATATGGTTGTTCATAGTAGTCTCTGAATGATTCTTCGTATTTCTGCAGCATTAGCTGCTATGATCCCTTTTTCATTTCTGATTTTGTTTGGGTTTTTTTTCTTAGTCTCGCTAAAAGTTTAATTTTATCTTTTGAAAAAATCAGCTTTTCATTTTGTTGGTATTCTGTAGTGCTTTCTTAGTTTCAATTTCATTTATTTTTGCTCTGATCCTCATTTTTTATTTCCCTGTACTACTTTTGGGTTTGAAGATTTTATTCTCGTTTTTCAAGTTCTTTGAGGTGCATCATTAGGTTGCTTATTTGAAGTTGTTCTGCTTTTTTGATGTAGCTGTTTATTGCTATAAACTTCCCTCTTAGTACTTATTTTGCTTTATTACATATATTTTGATGTTTTATTTATTTATTTATTTATTTAGACAGAGTTTCGCACTTGATGCCCAGGCTGGAGTGCAATGGCACCATATCAGCTCACTACAGCTTCCGCCTCCTGGGTTGAAGCAATTCTCCTGCATCAGCCTCCAGAGTAGCTGGGATTACAGGCATCCTACACCACACCCGGCTAATTTTTTGTATTTTTAGTAGAGATAGGGTTTTGCCATGTTGGTCAGGCTGGTCTCAAACTCCTGACCTCAGGTGATCCACCCGCCTTGGCCTCCCAAAGTGCTGGGATTACAGGCGTGAGCCACCGTGCCCAGCTGATCTGTTTTATTTCTTTCTGCCTCTTTTTTTTTCATTTGTACAAATTTATGGCATACATGTGATATTTTATTATGTGTATATAATGCCTAGTGTTCAAGTCAGGGTATTTAGGGTCTCCGTCACCTGATTACAATACATTTTTGTTAACTATACTCACCTTACTCTGCTCTCAAACACTGAATTTATTCCTTTTAACTTACTGTATTGTACCTTTAACCAACTTCTTATCATCCTCCCTCCTCCCCTCCACTCACCATTCCCAGTCTCTTATCCTTCTGCTCTCTACTTCCACGTGATCACATTTTTTGGCTCCCACACATAAGTGAGAAGATGATGTGATATTTTTCTTTTTTTGCCTACCTTATTTCACTTAAGATAATGACTTCCGTTCCATCCATGTTGCTGGAAATGACATGATTTCATTCTTTTTATGACTGAATAGTATTCCATTGTAGATATACTACATTTTCTTTACCCATTCATCTATTGATGAAAGCTTAGGTTGATTCCAATATCTTTGCTTTTGTGAATAGTGCTATAATCAACACGGGAACACATATATTCCTTTGATATATTGATTTCTTTTCCTTTGAGTAGAGACCCAGTGGTGGGATTACTGGATCAAATAGTAATTATATTTTTGGTTTTATGAGGAATCTCCATATTATTTTCCTTAGTGGCTGTACTACTTTACATTCTCACCAATAGTATAAGAGTTCCCTTTTCTCTGCATCCTTGCCAACATCTGCTATTTGTTGTTTTTCTTAATAATAGCTATTCTGACTAAGGTAAGATGGTATGACACTCTAGTTTTGATTTGCATTTCTCTGATGATTAGTAATGCTGAGCACTTTTCCATATACCTGTTGGCCATTTGTCAGTCTTCTTTTGAGAAATGTCTACTGATGTCCTTTGTCCACCTTTTTTTTGAATTTCATATCATCTTCACAATTTTTTATTTCCATAGGTTTCGGGGAAACAGATGGTATTTGGTTACATGAATAAGTGCTTTAGTGGTGATTTGTGAGATTTTGGTGCACCCATCACCCAAACAGTATACACTGAACCCAATTTGTAATCTTTTATCCCTCACTCCCCTCCCACTCTTTCCTCCAGGTCCGCAAAGTCCATTGTATCATTCTTATGTCTTTGCATCCTCATAGCTTAGCCACCATTTATAAGTGAGAACATACAATATTTCGTTTTTCATTCCTGAGTTACTTCACTTAGAACAGTACTCTCCAGTTTCATCCAGGTTGCTGCAAATGCCATTAATTTGTTCCTTCTTTATGGCTGAGTAGTATTCCATCATATATCTATATATACCACAGTTTCTTTATCCACTCATTGACTGATGGGCATCTGGGCTAGTTCCATATTTTTGCAAATGTGAATTGTGCTACTATAAACGTGCATGTGGAAGTACCTTTTTTGTATAATGACTTCTTTTTCTGTGGGTAGATACCCACTAGTGGGGATTGCTGGATCAAATGTTAGTTCTACTTTTAGTTCTTTAAGGAATTGCCACACTGTTTTCCATAGTGGTTGTACTACTTTACAACTCCCACCAAAGAGTGTTTTCTTTTCACCGCATCCACACCAACATCCATTATTTTGTGATTATGGCCATTCTTGCAGGAGTAAGGCGGTATCTCATTGTGGTTTCGATTTGAGTTTCCCTGATCATTAGTGATGTTGAGCATTTTTTCATATGTTTGTTGGCCATTTGTATATCTTCTTTTGAGAATTGTCTATTCATGTCCTTAGCCCACTTTATGATGAGATTGTTTACATTGTTCTTGCTAATTTGTTTGAGTTCCCTGAAGATTCTGGATATTAGTCCTCTGTCAGATGTACAGATGGTTATATAGCGGCTGCTCGTGCATTCTAGCAGCACCAAGTTCTGAGAGAGACATGGTGAGCTTCTCTTGTTCTGATAAATATTTCTGATACAGGCTTAGAAGTTCTTGGCATTCTCTAAACTGTAGCTGAAGAGCTTCTCTTTCTTTGCTGATAAGTTCATTCTGTTCTTCCAACCGCCCGATCTCAAATGACTCCTGCTCCACTTTCAATCTTTCCTCTGTCACTTCCATTTCCTTATTTACTCTGGCCAGTTCTTTAATTAAGTTTGCAATGCATCTTTTGTTTTCAAGATATAAATTGTTCAACCATGCACTCTTTATTTCTCCCCTGCAGGAATTCTGTTCATCTACTGAATCTCCTGCACCTTTTAAAGACTCCATGGAGATTGAAGCATCAGTTGCTCTGGAAGTCTTAAGTTTAACACCAGCTTTTGGACTCATCAGCTTGCGTCTTGATCTGACATTTCCTTCAGTAGAAATTTCTGGAACGTACACTACTGTTTGTTCTTCATCAGAAAAGTCCCGGCTCCAGAACGCAGTAGCGCCGGGGCGGGAGTGGCCTGCCACGTCCGCCATCCTGAAAACGTTGTTTTATTTCTATTTTCATTTATTTCAAGAAATTTTTAAAGAAAATTTTACTTCCTTATTGAACTCTGAAAGCAGAAGTTTAAAAAAATTATAGATGTTTTATGCACACACACACAAATAATAACTATTAGCAACATAGTATTACATAGTTTTATTTTCAAGGATCCTGTGTCAAGAAAAGTAATGTTGAGTGATAAAATTTTTTGTTTTTGAAACAAGGTCTTGCTTGTTGCACAGGCTGTAGTGTAGTGGTGTGATTATGGCTTACTGCAGCCTTGACCTCTTGGGCCTCAAGCAATCCTTCTGCCTCAGCCTCTTGAGTGGCTAAGACTACAGGCATGCATCACCACACTCTGCTAATACTTTGATTTTTTTCTTTAGTGATAGGGTCTTGCTATGTTGTCCAGTCTCATCTTGAGCTCCTGGCTCAAGCAATCCTCCGTCTTGGTCTCCCAAATCACTGAGATTACAGGTGTAAGCCACTGCACCCAAATGGAAAACATTTTTACAGTTGTTATTAAAGTGTCTTGCCCATCTTTAAAGTCTTAAAATCAACATTTGCTTAGGCCCAACTGAAACACAGTAAAATCATTTTGAAGCTCTCTGGATTTTTTTTTAAGAAAAATTTGTATGTTAGGATATATGCAAAAGTGTTCTTGTTGAAAAAGCACTGTGAATGGCAAGATTTGCTCTCACTTTGACCATCAGTCCTGACTTACAACCTTTTTACACATAGTTCTCTGTTAGTAGTTTCAATGGGAATACTCTATAAATAAAACTATATTAGATTCTAACACTTTGATAAGGAATACTAAGGAACCTCAACATGAGTATCCCTCAGATATTCATAGCTTTCACTAAATCTTAATTACCAAGAAGTTACAACAAGGAAGTTTTCAGTTCCCCACCTGGGCTGTCTTACTCATCTGTAAGCATACTAAAATTATGACTCACATTGTTTTTACCTCTTTTTAAGTCGTTTCTATAGCATGGTCTTAAGGGCCACAAAATTGCAGCGATAAATGCTCATGAAATTGAATTGGTTTACTAGACTGTTGATAGATGGAGTGGAGAGACAGCCTTGTGCCCACATCAGACTCCTTAAATAGAGAAAATCTCAGCTCAGAACTTGCTTTTATTTGCTTTGTGACATCGTTGATGAATTTTAGAAAACAAAAATCTATAACATACACAAAATGATCAGAGCCTTTTATTTTAGTTTTACTCGAGCTCTGACTTTCCTGTGATTGACATCACTGAAGAGTTCTCTTCAGTATATTTCTGTCTAACATATAATTTCTTGGTATCACATGATTTAAAAAACATTTTCATTATTACAATTTAGCAAAGTTATTGAAATGTGTTAGGAAAAAATATTTCATAACTTTTGTATCTATTTTACATTTGGAATGCAAATTATTAAATATAAATCTTTCCTTTTATTAGTTTCTTTTTTTCTTTTCTCTTTTTTTTTTGAGATGGAGTCTTGTTCTGTCGCCCAGGCTAAAGTGCAGTGGCACGATCTTGGCTTACTGCAAGCTCCGCCTCCTGGGTTCACACCATTCTCCTGCCTCAGCCTCCTGAGTAGCTGGGACTACAGGTGCCTGCCACCATGCCCAGCTAATTTATTTTGTATTTTTATTAGAGACAGGGTTTCACCACGTTAGCCAGGATGGTCTCTATCTCTTGACCTTGTGATCCACCCGCCTCAGCTTCCCAAAGTGCTGGGATTACAGGTGTGAGCCACCACACTCGGCCTTATTAGCTTCTTATATATTTTTCGGGAAAGACTTTCCCAAAATAGAATAGCCAGGAAGAATGTTTAAATGCAGGCTTCTCTGGAGGCTGTGAAATTTGGGATAATTATTCTCAAATCCATATTACCTCCTCACACATAAATGACTGCCTAGGCTACATATGGATGAGTGTTTTCCATTTTTGGGGCATGTCAAAATATTCAGAAATGATTTCCCTTTCAGCCAGTCAGCAAATATGTACAGCATGCCTGTATATATTGCATTTCCCACTAAGTAAAGGTCTAGAACACCTTTCCCTTGACATTTTATTTTTCTTTCCTTTTTTAAGATGGGGTCTTGCTCTGTTGCTTAAGGTGGAGTGCAGTGGTGTGGCACAATTATAGCTCACTGCAGCCTCAAACTCCTAGGCTCAAGTGATCCTCCTGCCTCAGCCTCCCAAGTAGCAAGGAAGTGCATACCACCCCTCTTGTCTAATTTTTTTTTTTTTTTTTTTTAGACAGGGTCTCACTCTGTCACCCAGGCTGGAGTGTAGTGGTGTGATCTCGGCTCATGGCGGCCTCTGTCCACCTCCTGGCCTCAAGTGATCCTCCCACCTCAACCTCCTTAGTAGCTGGGACCACAGGTGTGCACCACAATGCCTGGCTAACTTTTGTATTTTTTGTAGAGACAGGGTTTCACCATGTTGCCCAGGCTGGTCTCCTGGCTAATTTTTTTTTTTTTTTAATTTGGAGACATGGGGTCTCACTTTGCTGCCCCAGTTGGTCTTGAACCTCTGGCCTCAAGTGATCTGCCCACCTCGGCCTCCCATTGCATTTTAAACATATTAAAATGAAGTCCATCTTCACATATTTTCAGATGCTTTTCTTTATATTCCTTTTACTGGGCAACACCAACCTACCAAATGTTGGATTGTAAATGTTTTGAAACATATTTTGTGTCTGTAGCAATATTACCTCACAAAGGCAAAAATGTCAATTTAGAGAGTAGTATTTAAAATACCAGCTTAGTTTTGTCTTTTATCACCCTTTCAACATGGAAAGAAACAATATTGTATATAACCTCTCCTCCACCCGATTACCCACAAATTGTCAACCAGGGGATTTCTACCCTTAGCTTTGCCATTAGGAAGGCTGATAGGACACTAGAACCTGAAGGTCAATAGGGCCATTATAGGTCTAGAAATTAGAATTAGCCTGGTTACTCCAGCTCTTTGGTGATTGCCTCATAGAGTGGGAAGGGCACTCAGAAAACTGGCTCACTAAGCCATTCAGATGCAAAAGAGACAGAATATATACTAGGAAATTAATAATACATTAATTTTATTTTTTGAGGCAGAGTTTTGCTCTTGTCAACCAGGCTGGACTGCAGTGGCACGATCTCAGCTCACCACAACCTCTACCTCCCAGGTTCAAGTGATTCTCCTGCCTCTGCCTCCTGAGTAGCTGGGATTACAGGCATGCACTACTGTCCCTGGCTAATTTTGTATTTTTAGTAGAGAAAAGATTTATCCACGCTGGTCAGGCTAGTCTCGAACTCTCGGTCTCAGGTGATCCACCCACCTCAGCCCCCCAAAGTGTTGGGATTACAGGCGTGAGCCACCACGCCCGGCCAATTTATTAATTTAGAATTAGGGGTTAGAATAGTGCATATGCAATGAAAAAAATAAGATCCTAGGCCAGGCACAGTGGTTCGTGCCTGTAATCCCAGCACTTTGGGAGGCCAAAGCGGACGGATCACTTGAAATCAGGAGTTCAAGACTAGCCTGGCGAATATGGTGAAACCCAATCTCTACTAAAAATACAAAATTTAGCCAGGCATGGTGGCACAGCCCTGTAATCCCAGCTATTCGGGAGGCTGAGACAGGAGAATCACTTGAACCCAGTAGGCAGAGGTTGCAGTGAGCCGAGATTGCGCCACTGCATTCCAGCCTGGGCAACAGGGCAAGATTCTGTCTCAAAAAAAAAAAAAAAAAAAAAAGTCCTGTGGTGGACTGCCCCTCTCTTTGCTACTTCTGGACATCATGGCCTTCAGAGACCATCATGTCACCTTACAAATTGCTAAGAAATACCACCAAACTGTCACTCTCAGGTTCTGTTTTACCTAAACTCTTTTTTTTTTTTTTTCAAAGACGGAGTCTCTCTCTGTTGCCCAGGCTGGAGTCCTGTGGCACAATCTCAGCTCACTGCAACCTCTGCCTCCTGGGTTCCCGTGATTCTCCTGCCTCAGCCTCCTGAGTAACTGGGACTACAGGCACGCACCACCACACCCAGCTAATTTTTGTATTTTTAGTAGAGACAGGGTTTTACCATGTTGCTCAGGCTGGTCTCGAACACCTGGCCTCATGTGATTCGCTCGCCTTGGCCTCCCAAAGTGCTGGGATTACAGGCGTGAGCCACCACACCCAGCCCTATTCACTTTTCATTAGGCAACCTGGTGTTCCCCTGCTCCTGGAAGGTCACCATATTGATTCCCCACTTAGTGTGGACACCTGCTCCACAAAGCACACTACAGCTCAGGACTCCTGGGCTCAAGCGATCTTTCCTTCTCAGCCTCTTGGGTAGCTGGGACTACAAGTGCACATCACCAAGCCCGGCTCTTATCTATTTTTTATTGTGATATAGCTTTTTTACAGTAAACTGCCTGGTCTTAAATGTAAAGCTCGGCAGATTTTACATATGTATATACCCATGTAGCCATCACCTGGATAAAAATATAGAACACATCCAGCACCCAGAAACTTTCCTTATGCTTATCCCAGGCAGTCCCATTGCCCAAAGTGAACTTCTCTATTTTGAAGTACATTTCCTGGATGCAACGGTCGTATTTTAACTGACTCGTCCTGATCTCAACTAGGAAAGTGCTTTAATCTCATTCAAGTCTTAATTCCATTGCAGAATAGATTAATTCTGGGAAATTTTCTTGTAAAAGGTAACCTTGGCCATACAATGTGAATTTTACCTAAACTAGAAAAATGATATGCATTTAAATTGTCTTTCTAACTTGCTGTCTTGCTGTTTTGCTCCCTAATTTTAATGCCCATATACCTGTCTCCCCCTTACCTTACAGCTATCATCTATTTCTCATAGTGCTGTAGTTAAATCTCAGGGAGAAGAATTGGACTTTGTGGCAGAGAACAAATCTAGAGAGGGATGAAAGTCAAGAATAGTTTGGAGTCACGCAGAGGGAGAAGCGTGTTTAGGAAAGTAATAGCTAGTAACATGATCTAGGGAGGTAGAGGAATTAAAGATCTCTTGGAGGAATAAATTAGTGAAAAAGGGAAGTATTGTGGGCAACATTTAATAACTCAAGAGTCTGTAAAGCTCACCTGTCTCAATGAGATAAGCCAATTCATTCATTGGTCTGGCTCCGTCGCCCAGGTTGGAGTGCAGCAGTGTGATCATAGCTCACTGCAACCTCTAACTCCTGGGTTCAAGCTATCCCTCCACCTCAGCTTCCTGAGTCACTAGGACTAAAGGCACTCATTACTACTGCCAGCTAATTAAAAATTTTTTTTTTGCAGAGATGGAGTCTTACTATGTTGCCCAGGCTAGTACTGAACTCCTGATCTCAAGTGATCTTCAAGCCTCAGCCTCCCAAAGTGTTTGGGAGATTACAGGTGTGAGCCACTGCCCCCAGCCACAACACCTATTTAATGTGCAATTGTTGAGTATGTTTCAGGACCAGTAGTAGTGCTAAATACTGTAGTATGTGTTGGTGTGAGGAACCATTTAGCATCTTGTGTTCCCCAAACTGTCTTTTTATGTCTGTTGTCTAAGCAAGCTTCGCCTCTCAATTTAGAGCATACTATTAGGAAGTGCTACTAGAAACTGTCTTCTGCCCAACCTATTAGCTAATGCAGGATTGGTTGATGCCAGAAACCATTTAGAAGTCTTATGGACAAAGGTCTTCCAAATTGTGGGCTCCTTTCTTCTAAATAAATATTAATATGATGATATGCATTCAAAATAAATTTATTTACTTTTTTTTATGGGAGACTGGAGTTTCATTATTGCTCAAATCAGTCTCCTAAAAATAACAGTTTATGTTGCATATCCATGAGTTAGAGTATTCCAACAAAATACTTGTTATTTATATCTATTTATTTATTTATTTTTCAGACAGAGTATCACTCTGTTACCTAGGCTGGAGTGCAGTGGTGCAATCTCAGCTCACTGCAGCCTCTGCCTCCCAAGTTTAAATGATTCTCCTGCCTCTGCCTCCCCAGTAGCTAGGACTACAGGCACGTGCCACCACCACACCCGGCTGATTTTTATATTTGTAGTACAGACGGGGTTTCACTGTGTTGGCCAGGGTGGTCTCAAACTCCTGACCTCAGGTGATCCACCTGCCTTGGCCTCCCAAACTGCTGGAACTACAGGTGTGAGCCACTGCGCCTGGTCACTTGTTATTTTCATGTAAGCAGTTAAGGGGAAAATATTTTGTAAATAATTATACATAGCATTTTTTTTTGTATTGCTTCCTCTTCAAAGTACTAGTATTTTTCCTAAGTTTTACTTTTTCAATAGCAAACTTACCCCTAAATTAAATTAAAACAAAATTAAAGCCAACTTGATTCTTTTTCATTGTTTCTCACAGAACTGTCTAACTTCAAAGTTTATTCTTGTAATTTTCTAGAAATACTTGAGGTTAAGTTGATGTTATAGAGTAGATGTAATATCTACAATTAGGGCTGGTCGCAGTGGCTCACGCCTGTAATCCAAGCACTTTGGGAGGCCAAGGTGGGCGGATCACTTGAGGCCAGGCATTCAAAACGAGCCTGGCCAACATGGTGAAACCCCGTGTCTACTAAAAATGCAAAAATTAGCCATGCGTGGTGACACACATCTGTAATCCCAGCTACTTGGGAGGCTGAGGCACGAGATTGCTTGAACCTGGGAAGCAGAGGTTGCAGTGAGCCAAGATCACACCACTGCACTCCACCCTGGGCAATAAGTGAGCCTCAAAAAAAAAAAAAGAAAAAAAAAAATCTACAATTAATTTTTTTAGTTATTTTAAGAAAGTAAAAGTTTGCAGGTAATCAACCTGATAATTTTCTCTTTTAAAATTAAAACTAGTCCTCATGAAGTTATAAACAGAATTTTTTTTTTTTTTAATATGAGTTTCACTTTTGTTTTCCAGGCTGGAGTAAAATGGTGCCATTTTGGCTCACTGCAACCTCGCTTCCCGGGTTCAAGCGATTCTCCTGCCTCAGCCTTCCCAGTAGCTGGTAGTACAAGCATGCACCAACACGTCCAGCTAATTTTGTATTTTTTAATTTTGTATTTTTTAAAATTAAAAAATAAGAAAAATTAAAACTAGGTTCAATGAATCCCTGGTTAAACCACTAGGCTGAAATTAGTTGAATAAGTAGGTTCAATGAAAATCTTTAAGAACAATCTTGAGGGATACAAAATGTCACAAAGGCTTAACATGACCATCTGGAGTCTGTATGTGTATATGGGAGGAAGAAACTGTTCTTTTTTTTTTTTTTTTTGACTTGGAGATTAATGTTTACAAGCTCCAGCGAACTACTTCTCTCCCAGAGGCCACCTCTGTAGTTACTGCCCAAATTCCTGATGCCTATGAAAAGGACCCCTTGCCCTTTGCCATGGGAAGAATATGTGACTGTAATAGTCTATCTTTCACCAATATTATAAAAGGATTCTGTTGTATGATTGAGGAATGAATAGACAAGTGGTGAGATTTGATATCATGTAACAAATGCTCACTTCCTATTACTCCAGGCGGTAAGAAAGTAGAGGTAAAGTCATATGCCAAAGAGAATGTGATGAAGTTTCAAGAGAGGCAGGAAATATATGTAAGTTAAGAAATTCTTTTTTTTTTCTTCTTTCTTTTTTTTTTTTTTGAGATGGAGTTTCACTTTTGTCACCCAGGCTGGAGTGCAATGGCATGATCTCGACTGCAACCTCCACCTCCTGGATTCAAGCGATTCTGCTGCCTCAGTCTCCCGAGTAGCTGGGGTTACAGGCACCCACCACCACGCCTGGCTAATTTTTGTATTTTTAGTGAGACGGGGTTTCACTATATTGACCAGGCTGGTCTCAAACTCCTGACCTCAGGTCAGCCTTGGCCTCCCAAAGTGTTGGGATTACAGGCGTGAGCCACCTCGCCTGGCCAAAGAATTCTTAAAAGAAAAATATTCTAGGGACAGATCCTAATGCAAACAGGAAGTGATTGGAGAAGCGGAGGACTACATATCTTTGGAAAGAACTTCAGAGGCTTGAAATCTAACTCTAAATGCCAGTGGTATGGAATGTGAGTAGACCACGTAATAGCCAATATGGGTAATGGCTACAGACCTCCCTCCTAAAGCATGACCTCTTTCCTTGGCCAGTACATGCTAGTACATACTCTTAAGTAGTTCTAGGGTTCTTAAGAGAACCCTTGAGTCAATAGCATTCCTTTGGTAACCTTTATCTGGGGCCAAAATATTCCCCTCCTTGTGATGATGGGAACAGAACAAATGGAATTGCAAGGGAGTGAAGGTATGCACATAATTTAGGATAACATTTTGATACCATATTATAATTTATGAGAATGTTGCCCAAGGATACAGTGCATACAATTCATTATCGGAAACTGCTATAAAGAACCCCAGTGGTGAAACTACCCTGCCCATTTCCTATGATACAAAGTGCAGTGTGTTCCAGAAACCAGTGGGTAGGGAAAGCATGACTCGGCATTGCCATGGCGGAAGCTGGCGGGGAGAAAAATCCCCAACGTGTTCTGTCAGGTCAGCAGTCAGTTTGGCTATAAACAAGTAAGATTGCAATGTTGTGAGGTAATCTTAGTCTGACTCAGTCCTTTGTCAAAACCTCACAGGTTATTTTCATGAATCTTTCCTGGAGCAAATAAAACAGTTTCACAATGATGCCATATTTAAATGTTACGTCTCTGCTTATCCAATTGTCCACTTATCCTTTCTTTTATTTACTTTTCTTGAAATGGGTTCAGTCATAACATCAAGGGACAGAAAAGAAAACAAAGGAGAAAGCAGTGTAACCTTCCTCTCTTTAAGTCCCATTTATCCCTCTACCTGAGGCTATTGTGTGCAGGTACCTGGGAAAGTATAGGATGAGAGAGAATAAAGAAAGCATTTTAAAGCAGAGGCAACCTTCAACATCACTGTATTCAATTCTCTAAATTCATAGATGAAAAAAATCGAAGGCCCGAAGAGGAGTGACATGTCTACGTTACACAGCTAGTTAGTGGAAGAACCTAAATCATAATTCCAGTTTTTTGATTCTAATCTTAGTGTCTAAAACCTTATAAAGCTGAAAAGGCCTCAGAAATTATGAGGCAGAAGAGTTCTCATACACTACACTGTGGTCCAGAGAGGTCTTTTCTTAGGGTACAAACTAACTAAAATGGTGTTGTTATTGCTTCTGAATTGAAGGGAAAGAGTTAGCAGTCCGCCTTCAGTCCTCAGTCCACCCTGAAGCCCACCTTCAACCTGAAGCTTCTCCTGCTAGAGGAGGCCCTTCGAGTGCTGCTCCAAAATAATTTGGAAAGTATGGATGCTTCCTCATGCTTTTATTGTACTGATAAGAACTCTGAGGCCTAGTGAGGTGAAGTAATCTGTGCACTGTCCAGGAAACTCAAGGGGAAATGTTAGAATGCATAGATAGGCAGCCCTTGGGCTGGGCATGGTGGCTCACGCGTGTAATCCCAGCACTTTGGAAGGCTGAGGCCGGTGGATCACCTGAGGTCAGGAGTTCGAGACCAGCCTGGCCAACACGGCGAAAACCGGTATCTACTAAAAATATAAAAATTAGCTGGGCATGGTGGCGGGCGCCTGTAATCCCAGCTAGTTGGGAGGCTGAGGCAGGAGAATGGCGTGAACCCAGGAGGCGGAGCTTGCAGTGAGCAGAGATCGCGGTTACTGGACTCCAGCCTGGGTGACAGAGCGAGACTCCATCTCAAAAAAAGAGATAGACAGCCCTTCACATTTTAAACAACTAAAAATTTGAACTAAAATAGAGTTTTGAATTTATTTCCTGGAGGCTAAAGAAAAAGAGAAAAAACAATTCACACTGTCTACCAAGAGAAAACATCCAGCACCTAAAGAGAAAGTCATAGTCTTCCCTAAAATCAAACCCAGAGTCCTCAGTACTGTACATCTCACAAGACGTATACATTCTGCTAGAGTGTAAACATGTGAAGTGAATCACTCTACCCCTGAATGCACATACATGTCTTTTTATGAGCTTTAGGCTATAAAATTCTTAGGTCATGTAATATATATAAACAAATCAAATATTTTCTTAGTTACTCATCATTCAAAAATGACTGGACAGATTTCTTTTATGAAACGTGGAGAATATTTTTGGGATGGTCTGGTTTCTATTATATGCGCACATGAAATTCACTTTAGAGGCCCTGAATACGATTACAATTTATAACCTTTTTGGAGAGACTATTGGTGAACCTCCCTTCTCTATTGAACATTGGAGACAGACATGCCCTTTGTATTCAGATGCTGCCATGCACAGATAAAACAAATATGGTTTTAGGAACATGCAGCAAAGATCAATAGAAGCCACAGGGCATTTATTAAACCATGGGCAATAAGTCACATAACAGCACTAGGTAGGTCACTAATATTACACATTTATTATTATTTTCTTTTGAGTCAGTGGCTTGCTCTGTCGCCCAGGCTGGAGTGCAGTGGTACAATGTTGGCTCACTGCAACCTCCACCTCCCGGGTTCAAGCAATTCTCCTGCCTCAGCCTCCCTAGTAGCTGGGATTACAGGCTCCCACCACCATGCCCAGCTAATTTTTATATTTTCAGCAGAGATGGGGTTTCACCATATTTGTCAGGCTGGTCTCGAACTCCTGACCTCAGGTGATCCACCTGCCTTGGCCTCCCAAAGTGCTGGGATTACAGGCATGAGCCACTGCACCCTGCCTATTCCACATGTTTTAATGAATAAATCACTCAGGTTTATTAGATTCTCTCACTCTCTCTCTCTCTCTTTTCTTTTTTTCTTAGCATGACCTGCTCCCCAGCTCAGCTCCAGATCAAAGACCTCAACCTATTAGCCATGTCTCACCAAAGCAGGGCAAACTCTACATTTATCTCATTATTTGAATGATAACATAATTTTTCTCTTCATGGAATTGCCTTGCAAAATGGTGACTCTTAGCTGTAATAGTGAAACGCTGTGCTGTAATTCTGGAATGGTAATTTCCCTTGACATCAAGGTCACTCCTCTCTGGAATGTTGCAGCTTAAAACAGGACAAGTCAGTGTGTACTCTGAGTGTAGAGCACTGAAGGGCACCTGAGCACATTCTCATTACCAAGAGCGACAGCTTACTTCCATTTGAAATGGAAAGAAAATGGACTTTGGAAACTTAGATCTACGTAGGAATTCTCCTGAATCTTAATCTGGGCTAGAAGATGCATATCTGTACTGTTTACTATAGATAATTCCTAGGGTTCAATTGCTAATGGGTAAGAACTCAAGACCACTGGCATTGCTGGGAGACAGATGAACTCTCAATAATAAAGACAGTGTGGAGTCAAGCCTCCAAGTGAGCAGAGAATATAATCAATGAAAAGCATCAGTAGAGGGGAAAGAACTTTTGTGGGGATGGAACTTGCAGAGATCCACTCTTCCCTGGGAGCTTGCATCTGATTCAGAAGTAAAACTACAGTGGAATCACCCAACTTCAGTATGCGCCTGGCACCATCATGTTTTGAAAGCTAGATAGAGCCATCCAAAAATTAGAGAACTCAAACAAAAATTAATGTCCTTAAGTAGTGATGATCCTATTTTGTGAAGATGCCTTCTGTGTGTAGTTTATAATCTTGTGAATTGTTGCTATCAGTTATAATAAGAAATGGGTTCCCCTCATTCTGCCTCACCTATAAAGAGGGATATAGAAATAAGGTAAGGGGCTTCATCCCACTGGCTGTTGTCCAATTATTTTTTTATAGTCATTCAATAAATATTTTATAAGCTCCTCTTAGTACATGCAGGTATTTACTGATCTGGACGCTGGGGATATAGACAATGTCCCTGTCCTCATTAGGAATATAGGAGAGCAAGCAAATTAATAATTAAAAAATATAATTACAGGTCAGGCATGGTGGCTCATGCCTGTAATTCCAGCACTTTGGGTGAATCACCTGATGTTAGAAGTTCAAGACCAGCTTGGTCAACATGGCAAAAACCCGTCTCTACTAAAAATACAAAAATTAGCCAGGCATGGTGGCATGTGTCTGTAGTGCTGGCTACTTGGGAGGCTGAGGCATGGAATTTGCTTGAGCCTGGGAGCCAGAAGTTGCAGTGAGACGACATTGTCCCACTGCACCCTAGCCTGGGTGACAGAGTAAGACTCTGTCTCAAACAAACAAAAAAGAAATATAATTACAGATTTGATAAATGCAGTGAAACAAGATATATTGTGTGAAATAGGCTATAGCAGGGGGTGATAAATGTTTCCTGGGAAGGGCCATGTGGACTGTATGTGGGCTGTTCTATCTTTGCTGTCCCTACTCCACTATACCTAAAGGCAGCCATGGAGCCAATATACATGAATAGGCAGGGCTGTGTTCTATAACAGTTTATTTATTGACACTAAAATTTGAATTCCTTACAATTTTCACATCATTAAATATTATTTATTTTAACCACTTTTTTTAACAAAAGGTTAAAACCATTCTTAACTCATGAGCTGTACAAAAACAGAGAGAGGATCAGATTTGGCCTGCAGACATGCCCTCTATATTAACTCCTGGCTACATGGTTCAGGGAGAAGGGAATCCTGTTGACATAGATAGAGGTTGCTATGGCCTCTCTGAAGAGGTAACATCTTAGTGTATGAGAGGAAACCAGTTATGGGAAGAGCTGAAAAGAGAGTACCCCAGGCTGAGAAAACAACAAATGCAAAGACCTGAAAGCAGTTGGAGCTCCTAGAAACCACATGTTCTATATAAAAATTTATTAAGAGATAAAACAGTTAAGCTGAAAACCTTTAAAAATAGGTCTTACCGTATTTGTGGGTATTGATCCCTGGTCATTAGGTGATAAGTGTTGCAGAAACGGATGCCATAGGGCATAAATAATCCTTCAATGAAATTTTATAATTTCATTGTCTCCAGTAAAGAATAAAAGGTTGATTTTTTTCCACCTTGCATATGATTACTTAGCAGAGTAAGAGAAGAATCATTTAAAATCTTTGTGTCAATTAAGATAAATTATCTTGTAGAAATGGCAGACATATTTCCTTGAATTATTTTGCTGTATGTCTATTCCATTGAGTACGTAATCATATGCTTGCCAGCCAAATGTCATAATTCATTTGGGTAGGATTTGTACAGTTAAGTTACATGTACAGATGAATAAAATATTCTTATTTCTGTATACATTTAAAAGTCTATTCATCAGGCTGAGAGTTACGGGGCATGCCTATAATCCCAGCACTTTGGGAGGCCAAGGTAGGCAGATCTCTTGAACTCAGGAGTTTGAGACCAGCCTGGGTAACATAGTGAGACCTCATCACTATTTAAAACAAATTATTTTTAGTCTATTCATCAGTGTTTTACTTACATATGAAAGGCGTTTATGCTACCACAGACTTGTAAACTTGCTCTCTGGGCAGTATGATTGGAGATATCCATAAAAATGAATTATGAATAGATATGTTCAAATACTAATACTAATAATATAGTGGCTTTTCTGAACCCATACATCATTTACGATTTCAAAGCTTGGCATAAGAAAAAAAAAAGAAATAGAAAAAGATTACTTGCAGAGTCACCTTATGTAGGAGAGACATGATACTTCTGTCTATATTTTGAATCTGTGACAGAAATCCAAATCTTACCCAGATGCTGGTAAAGAGGAACATTTTCTTCATTTGAGAAATAATACCCACAGAACACACCCATCTGTGTGTTGTAAGAAAATGTCCAAGTCACATGTTTATCAAAAAAAAAAAAACTCAAAGTGTTAGTGAGAGTTAAAACATGTCAGAAAAAAATTCAAAGAAAATAGTGGATAATAGTGTTTTAAAATGTGTTCCTGGTGAAAATGGTATCTAGGGTGTCTATTACATAAAAAGTGCCTCCTAGTATATTACATTTACGATGTTAAAAGTCTTAAAAAGATGACTATGAGATTCATCTCAGATGTGAAACAGAAAAATGTGGAAAGATATCACAGAAAAATGTTGAATGACATCATGTCTATTTCAAATTTTTACCAGGTGAACGAACATACCTTAGTTTGCATAGGAACTTTTACCTTTGTTACCTTGCATCATTGAATAGTTTAAGGACTTCCAATGTGTAGGATGTTGAGCATTTTAGGTTTTATAATGGGTTATGATAATCTTTGGAAACAACTTCAATTAAATTCAATAATCACTTATCTAATGCCCTATAGGGTCTAAATATGAAATAAGACTGAAATATTTCTCCAAGATTTCATGTTCATCAGAAAAAACAATTTCAAAGAACTCTGATTTGAAGCAGGGAAATTAAAAGCTATAATAGAGAAAGTGCTAAGGGAGGAGAGGAAGGAAATGGTTAATTCTAACAGAAGAAATCTAGGATGTTTCATAGATGAGCTGGCATTTGAGCTGAGCCTGCAACAAATGAAAATGCAAAGGGAAGCATTTTAATACATGGGAAAACATTTTATATGTTTTTGAGCAGGAAGTGGTCTGGTCAGTTCTGATTGCTTTTGTTTTTCACATTAAAATTGTAAAATACATAAACTTATAGAAAAGTACTTATATTGTAAATGTTCAACTTCAGTATTTTTCTGAAACAAAAATATGTATGACTCCCTTCCTCCCAAGTTAAAAGAAAAGAAAAGCATTAACAAAACCCCAGAAGCCAGTCCTCAAATTAGGGCTGCCTTCATGGGTGTCTGCAACTTAAGCAATTGCACAGAGCCTGGTACTGAGAAGGGTCCTCTGCTCAGTTTAATGTTCTGCTGTTGCCATCTTAAAATTCATAATAATTTTTGAATAGGGGATCCTACATTTTTATATGGCATTGGACCTCACCAATTATGTAGCCTTTCCTGTCCCCAACCCTCATTCTGCAACATATCCAAATGTAAAGTTCCTCCTATAGTGCTAATCATTATTCTTTGATTTCCTTAACAGTTTACTCTCTACATGTCTCAACAAAATAGTTTAATTTTGCCTTTTATGAATGTTATAAACAGAATCACACAGGATGTCTTCTGTTGTGTCTGGCTTTTTTCACTCAACATTATGTCTTTAAGAGTCATCCATATTATGATTCATTCATTTTCCCAGTTATGTTTTCAATGAGCTGTATCTACCAGAATTACACAGGATTGACTGGTATATGGGGGAGAGCAAGACCGGGGGCAAAGAGACCAGTTAGGAGGTGGGGCTAATTGGCAATAACAATGGTGAGAGCCTGGGACCCATAAATAATAACACAGGTCATCTCTTCTCTCTAGAAATCAGTATGCCAGAACCCTCAGACTTTTAAAACTGCTGCAGATGCAAAACAAACTTAAAAATCTAAATCAACAGCAACAACAATGCAAAAGCCCTGCCTTGGGGCAAAGAAGTAGGCCCTGAGCATCCAGCAACAAATGATAGTGAAGTCAGTTCAATGAACTGAAAATTATTCCCAGCATGCTACGTTGATCAAGGAAAAAAGGAATGTTCTAATTGAATATATAATTAGATAGAATACACACACATAAATGTGTTTGTGTATCTGTGTGTATATATGCATTTACACACACATATGTGTGTACATATACGCTTACATATGCACACTTCTTTACTGGCATGAAAGCATTGAGGCATAGAAGTAGCATAAGATAAGAAATAAGAAAGTAATTTTTAAAAAGTATAAAGAAAAATAGTAGAGATGATCTGAGGCTGCGTAGCAAAGTTGGCAGCAGTTGCAGTCATGGAGTCTGTGAATGGAAATGGATGGGGCAATGGAAAGGGGCAAAGGGCTAGAGACCAAGCAAAATAAAACTGGAAAACTCTGCAGAGTGTGTGACAGGCAATCATCTTGACCACATCCTCCCCATATCAGTGATTCAGTAATTAAGGTGCATTCCCCTCGTGGGACATATTAAAATCACCTGAGGCCTTCTGGTGGAAGACAGGGCCCATTTACATCAATAGGTCAATATTTTATTTAGTTAGTAGCCCACTAAAGACACATCAGACCAACCATTCAACATTCTGGGAAAGACATTCATTATTAAATACAAGTGACCTTAAATAACAAACCATCCTCACTGTAGTAGGGTGCCAAGGCATTGTCACAGAGCCAGCTGTGTACAATGACATGTATACTACACTAGTTCCAGCAAAAAGCAAAAGGCAAAGACATTTTTTAAATTGTGCTAATCTTAAACAACAAAAAAGGAGTTTTAAAAAGAGTAAAGTAAACCTGTGAAAATGAACATGAACAATATTTGTCCAAGTTCTTTGTCACACGGCCCTCTCTACAGGGTTGCCTGGATGTCTGGAAGAAATGGAAGCTGGATTCCCCCAGAGTGAGAAATGCAAGAGAGACAGAGCCCAGGACAAAAGCTACTGTCTTTTATAGTCTAATCTTAAAAGTGGCATATCATCACTTATGTCATGATCCATTGATCACACAGACCAACCTTATACACCACGAGTAAAGGCTATTCAAGGGTATGAATGCCAGCAGGTGATGAAATTGGTAGGCGCCATCTTGGAGACTAGCTACCATAGAAATTAAGTTGTCCAAAATTTTACATCTACAAAGTCAAATTCTTTATTTGTATTATTATTATTTTTTGAGACAGAGTCTCACTCTCTCGCTCAGGCTGGAGTATAGTGGCGTGATCTCGGCTCACTGCAACCTCCGCCTCCTGGGTTCAAGTGATTCCCCTGCCTCAGCCTCCCCAGTAGCTAGGATTACAGGCGCCCACCACCACGCCCAGCTAAGTGCAATTCCAGCACTTTGGAGGCTGAGGTGGGCAGATCACGAGGTCAGGAGCTCCGAGACCAGCCTGGCCAGCATGGTGAAACCCCGTCTCTATTAAAAATAGAAAGCAAATTTTAAAAGTAGGTCTGTTAGACTAAAAATCTAGTGCTCTTTGTACTATGAATTGTATGTCAGGACTCAAAAAATGTAAAAAAGAAAAAGTTATGTTTTTGGCAGATTTCTGTGTAAGTGAAAGTTGACAGCTGGGTATGGTGGCTCACTCCTATAATCCCAGCACTTTGGGATGCCAAAGTGGGAGGATGGCTTGAGTTCAGGAGTGCAAGACTAGCCTAGGCGAAAAGAACTTGTCTCTACAACAAATAAAAAAATTTGCCAGGCGCGGTGACTCACGCTTGTAATCCCAGCACTTTGGGAGGCCGAGGCGGGTGGATCACGAGGTCAGGAGACCGAGACCATCCTGGCTAACACAGTGAAACTCCATCTCTACTAAAAATACAAAAAATTAGCCGGCCGTGGTGGTGGGTGCCTGTAGTCCCAGCTACTCAGGAGGCTGAGGCAGGAGAATGGTGTGAATCCGGGAGGCAGAGGTTGCAGTGAGCGAGATTGCACCACTGCACTCCAGCCTGGGCGACAGAGTGAGACTCTGTCTCAAAAAAAATAAAATAAAATTAGTGGGCATGGTGATGCATGCCTGTAGTCTCAGCTGCCGAGGAGGCTAAGGTGGGAGGATCATTTGGGCCTGGGAGGTTGAGGCTGCAGTGAGTCGTGATCATGCCACTGCACTCTAGCCTGGGTGACAGATGGAGGCCCTGTTTCGAAAAGCATAAAATATTTTCTAAAAGTTGAGCTGGTAAAAACTATACAACCAAACTGGAAAACCAAAAAATCCTTCTAAATGTATTTTTTAATGAAAAGATAAATGATTGTACCTCTCGCCCAATATTTATTGCATGGGCATGAAGAAATGATGTGCAAATTCAATAGAGAGAAAAACCACTGAGTTTCTGAAGAGTGGTTTTGTATTTAGGGTAGACACTATAGGCTGGCTTACCCAACACCATTCTCCATTTATTTCTCCTTTGTCTCCCTCCACTATTGAAGGTGGAAACATTAAATATTAATTTTTGTACCCTCCCTTACAGATAGAAGGGCATTCAATGCAGTACCAGTCAAGGAAATGTAAGTGAAAGTCTCCTGAAGTTTGTGCTTATGTATTCTTCATTCCACCTTCCCAGGCCATCTTTTTCCTGCCACAAAAACAGACTATGCTTCTGGGACAGCAATTCTCTTCACTGAGCAATTGGACCAAGGCCAATTAGTCCAGAAGTCCTCTTTCAGACATCTTGTCATGTGATAAATAAATATTTATTTGTTTAGTTCCACCACCCTTAGTTGGTGTATTAGTCTGTTTTCATGCTGCTGATAAAGACACACATGAGACTGGGTAATTTATAAAGAAACAGAGGTTTAATGGACTCACAGTTCCACGTGGCTGCAGAGGTCTCACAATCATTGCAGAAGGCGAAAGGCATGTCTTACATGGTGGCAGACAAGAGAGAATGAGAGCCAAGCAAAAGGGGAAATCCCTCATAAAACCATCAGCTCTCATGAGACGTATTCACTACCACAAGAACAGTATGGGGGAAACTGCCCCCATGATTCAATGATCTCCCATGGGATCCCTCCCACAACCTGTGGGAATTATGGGAGCAACAATTCAAGATGAAACTTGGGTGGGGACACAGCCAAACTATATCAGTTGGGTTTCCTGATAAGTGTAGCCATAAGTATTTCTAATTCCTTCAGTGTGAGGTAACTTTAGAAGACATTAAAAATAAACCCAGCACATTCTGTAAGGATGAAGTGGGAGAGGGGTGTTAGAAAACTTTTGTGGCTTGTAGAAAACTTCTTTCTAAACAATTTCCCATATCATCTAATTTCCTGCATTATTATAGCTGAAGGGTAAGAAAACAACAATGATGTATCTTATTTTTATTATTTTGCCTTAGTCTCTAACAGCGCAGGAAGTCCAGGCCTCCTTAATTCCTCACGAATAGCACCATTACGGTGGTCTCTCTTGCCCTTTCCCTGACCAGCCTCCCTGGCTGTTCTATGTATTGGACCATTGCTTTTCTTTACTCATTATACTGAGGTCTTTGCTGCAGCCGCCAATGCCCAGTGTGACTGCTTGCTGCCCTAGAGGTCTATCACAGACCTCCTGTGACTGCTGTAGCCATCAAAGCTGTAGACCATGGCATGGAATGTTGCAGAAGTTATGGGCCCCAACGCTGCTAGCATCTTGCAATTTCAATGGTTAAAATGTCTTGCTATTCTATTACAATCTCTTTCCCCCATGTGGACTTATTGGGGAAATTCCAAAGGATAATCTAAGATGTAAACTCTACTTTAGACAGACATCTCCCTTTCTCTTTTATGATTTCCATTGTCCTTGAATCACATTTATGAGTCTCAACCATCTCTTCTCACACCTCTCCAGTGGTAAGTTGAACTTTTACAGAATGGTCTATTTTCTGGCTTGATTTACTTGTCCTAGACCTTCCTTCCCTGACTTGCTTGCATCCTAGAATGAAATAAACTTAGGCTCAAACTTGATACATGAAAGTCATATAAAGTTGGTCTAATGTAATTTTTTTTTTTTTTTTTTTTTTGAGGCAGGGTCTCACTCTGTCACCCATGCTGGAGTACAATGGTGTGATCTTGGCTCACTGCAACCTCTGCCTCCTGGGTTCAAGTGATTCCCATGCCTCAGTTTCCTAAGTAGCTCTTAAGTAGCTGGTGGCGCATGCTATCATGCCCCACTCATTTTTTTTTGTATTTTTGGTAGAGACAGGGTTTCACCATGTTGGCCAGGCTGGTCTCAAACTCCTGACCTGGTCTTGAACTCCTGACCTCAAATGATCCGCCCACCTTGGACTCCCAAAGCATTGGGATTACAGGCGTGAGCCACCACACCCAGCCAGTCTAATGTAATTTATAGCTTTATACATTCAATAAAATTTTATTTGGGCTAGGCATGGTAGCTCATGCCTGTAATCCCAGCACTTTGGGAGGCCAAAGCAGAAGGATTGCCTAAAGCCAGGAGTTTGAGACTAGCATGGGCAACATGACAAGACTCCATCTTAAAAAAAAAAAAAAAAAGTTTATTTGAATTAAACAGAATCAAAATATGCTGGCAGTTTAATATTTAGGAAATTGTATGCTCTTAGAGTGTGCTAGAGTGTAGTGTAGTACACAAAGTATAAATAATGCTTGGAAAGTCAAAGATGTTTTCTCTTGTCTTATCCAACCTCCTTGAACCATTTTTATTGACATTTGATGAAGGATCTTTTCAGAACCAGACGCTCATCTGAGGATAACAATATATCCTGTTTTCACACAATTATTCAGCTCACCCAGAGGAAATATTGTGGTATCAGTGAACATTATTTCTATCTCCTAGCCACCAAATATTAACTCCCTGGGTTAGCCTATAAAAAAAAAGTTTTGGTCATGCCTGTAATCCCAGCACTTTGGGAAGCCGAGCAGATCACGAGGTCAGGAGATCAAGATCATCCTGGCTAACACAGTGAAACTCCGTCTCTACTAAAAATACAAAGAATTAGCGGGGTGTGGTGGTGGGCACCTGTAGGCCCAGCTACTTGGGAGGCAGAGGCAGGAGAATGGTGTGAAGCCAGGAGGTGAAGCTTGCAGTGAGCCGAGATCATGCCACTGCACTCCAGCCTGGGCGACAGAGTGAGACTCCGTCTCAAAAAAAAAAAAAACAAAAAAAAACCCCCCAAAAAGCCAGTTTTATTCCAGATAGAAAATTGTACTGCATATGAAGTTTAATGAGGAAGTAGGTTTATCAGGCATGTAATATTTAGGAGTTCTCACCCCATTATTATAATGAATGTACAGTTTTAAATATTGCTTATGCCTGGTATTCTAGTCAAATCAAACATGAACAATGTAGAGAAAATGGCCTGAAATCATGTCAGCAAAAGTACCTTTTTAAAAAATTTTCTGGTAAAGATTTTGTAGCCTTGAGAGAATAAGTCATTTCCGAATGCTTATTGGGACATACTTTGGAAAGTATGCTAAGGCATACTTTGGAAAGAGTAAGGGGCAGATTTCTTTTACGCCTCAGGAAAAACTTTGAGCAAAAGAGATAGAAGCCTGGGTGCAAACTGACAAAGAAAGCAGAAATGTGTTAGTGATGCAGAAGTCACTGCTGGTGCTTTGAATGGTGCTGACACATCAAAGGGCACTGTTTGCAACAAAGAGGAAGATAATTTCTGGAGAGTGACAAAACCATTTGGGAGAATGCAGCTGATGCCCTCGATTCACCGGTTAATTGTGCAGATGGGCAACCATATTCTGCTGCCCCAGAGTTCATGAACCTGAACATGCTTTATCCCACCTGCAGGATAAACAGGCAAACAACTCCAACCAGGCTGCCCTAAGGGGCTTTGTCAAGAAAGCAACTGCCTGGGCAACTTTTGACCTCAGTAGCATTGCAACAACTTTAGCATAAAAAATATAAATATTATATTACCCCAAACTATTAAATAAGAGAGAAAAAATGTTAAGATATTGCTCTTGACTTATTTCCTGACTAGTAGTTTATAGAATACCTGAGGCCTAAATTGAGTTGCAAGTTAAAACAGGCATAAGAAAACTAGACATATGGAATATATAAAATAATTCTATGATAAAAAGACAAGAAGACTGTTAAACAGAATATTAATTTTCTGTTTTTGGGTAATTTGTTATGTTCATTTTGTTTTTTGTTTTTTTTTGCTTTTCTATACTTTCCAAATTTATTACAGTAAATAAATACTAGTTATCTAATGAAGAGAATATGAATATTTTTCTTTCTTTTTTTTTTTTCTCTTTGAGACAGTCTCGCTCTCGTCGCCCAGGCTGGAGTGAAATAGCACGATCTCAGCTCACTGCAACATCCGCCTCCCGGGTTCAAGTAATTCTCCTGCCTCAGCCTCCCAAGTATCTGGGATGACAGGCGCCAACCACCATGTCTGGCTAATTTTTGTATTTTTAGTAGAGATGGGGTTTTACCAGGTTGGCTAGGCTGGTCTCAAACTCCTGACCTCAGGTGATCCACCCACCTCGGCCTCCCAAAGTGTTGGGATTACAGGCGTGAGCCACCCCACCCGGCCTAAATATTTTGCTTATTGTGACAGAACACCTCAGACAACAGCAACGTTTTCTAAACAAATACTCAACTACTCAAAAAAAAAAAAAAAACAAAAAAACTGAATATCTGAGAGTTTAGGTAGTCAAGGTTTTATTGTAATTTAGCATGTAATAGAAAGAGAAACTCAAGAGACATAGGTAAGACAGTTTTACTGAGTTCATCCAATTTCCCATTAGTAATTGAATTTTTAATTACATAAGTCATAAGTTGTTGTGCATATTTTCACAAAGGGTATGAACATATGGGAAATATATAGTTCATTTTATAAACACTTATTTGTGTTGAAAAAAAGCCTTCAGAAATTTTAAGATAATCTGATCTGACGGATTTAAGAATTGCTAGTATCCTTCTTAATAAAAACAAAAAAACCTGAATTGGCATCTTCACAAATTTCTGTAACCCAAATTTAGCAGCCTGACAACTTTGTGCTGCACTGCAGTCACTGTTAGAAACAGCTTCATTATTACTCAGATTTCCAAACTCACACATGGTCTCCCATCTTTCAGCAGGTGCCTTACCATTTTTATTTACAGAGAGAAGGTTATTTGCAGTGTGAATTCTCACCTTTTCACCTTCTTGGCTCCAGTTCCTTTTCAGGTCTCTTGGCTCTTCTTTCCTGTTTGAGAAGGGGGATACTTCTCATTCTTGCCACCAGAGTTCTCACACCCGCCCTTGCACTTTCCTCAGAAATTTCTATTCAGTTGACATCCTGTTGCTTGGATTTCAATCTTGCCATCTTTACTGATGCTCTCCTTTCAGTGGAAAAACAAACCAAAATTTAACCATTAAAAAATAAAACCCTAACAACACTAGAAGAAAACATTAATTGTATAAAATATCTTGGAATGTGAGGAGTCTTCCAATTTGTAGCAAGAAATTCACAAAGGAAACTCATAAAGGAAGAGATTAATATATTTAAAATAGAAATTAAAAAGTAAATAAAAAAGCATAAACAAAAGTCTAATAACAAACTTATAAAGTTATTTGTGAGGCATATGATTGATATGGGACTAGTTTTACCCTATATATAACCATAATCCATAATCAACAATTACACATCGATAAGAAAAAAGATGTTAGAAGTACAATAAAAAATGGCAGATATCTGCCAGGCACAGTGGCTCATACCTGTAATCTCAGCACTTTGGAAGGTCGAGGCAGGTGGATCACTTGAGGCCAGGAATTTGAGACTACTTTGGCCAACACGATGAGACCCTGTCTCTACTAAAAATACAAAAATTAGCTGGGTGTGGTGGCACACACCTGTAGTCCCAGCTACTGGGGAGGCTGAGGCAGGAGAATCACTTAAATCTGGGAGGCGGAGGCTGCAATGAGCGGAGATTGTGCCACTGCACTGCAGTCTCGGTGACAAAGTGAAACTTAACTGTTGAGAAGAAATTTTACATGATTTATGTAAAAATAGCAACCATACAGAATTACAGTCATATTGGTTGAAATATACTCACTATGTGAGTGGCCATTTTACTATAACTTATGGCCAAGAGTTATGATTCTATCTAATGACAGATTAGTAGTTTATTTTGACTAAAAGAAACTCCAGAAACAAATAAAGATTTTTTTCCCCTCAATACACGGTTTAGAAATTGGCAAACTATGGATCCATGGGCCAAATGCAGTCCACCACCTATTTTCATAAAGTATTACTGGAACACATCTATTTACATATTTTCTATGGCTGTTCTCATGCTATAAGGTGCAACACAAATGTGTAGGTCCAACAGAGATGGTATGACCTGCAAAATCTGCAGTATTTACTATCTGGCCCTTTACACAAAAATGTCTGAACTGATTATTTAGGATATTTAGCTTATGTGAAATACAGAAATATTTGTTCAGTTTTCCAGGATCATGTCTTGTTAATTCCACATTATAGTTTACGAGGCAATAGATATTTTTAAAATTTAAATTCCTTGACAGAAAGAATTTTATTTTTATAGTTTGTGGTAATATGTTCATATTATAATAGTTGAATAATAGAGCAGTAATTTCCATTTTACATGTGTTTTAAAATAGATTTAGAGAAAACTTCAAAAGATTTACAAAATTCTATGACAGAACCGAATATAATAATCACAAAATTATTTAAATAGCCTGAATACTGCAGTATTACTTGTTATTGTCTTCTTCTTTTTTTTATTTTTATTCTTTGAGTCAGAGCCTTGCTCTGTACACAGGCTGGAGTGCAATAACATGGTCTTGGCTCACTGCAACCTCTGCCTCCTGGGTTCAAGCAGTTCTCCCGCCTCAGCCTCCCAAGTAGCTGGGACCACAGGTGTGCACCACTGTCACACAGCTAATTTTTTTATTTTTTAATTTTAGGGGTTTCACCATGTTGGCCAGGCTGGACTCAAACTCCTGACCTCATGATCTGCCTGCCTCAGGCTCCCAAAGTGCTGGGATTACAGGTGTCAGCCATCGTGCCCGGCCTACTTCCACTTTCAAATAATAATATACGGTTACTATCAACTTACCTTTGGTGCTTTCAAAATCAGAATTTGTTTAGAATTTTTGTTTATCTATAGGTGACACTAAAACTATGAACATCATGAAATAAACCTCCACTTATCTTGTACAAATGAAAAGAACAAGCAGGTACTTATTTTCTTGAGGAATTAAAAGATTCGTGTTCTAAGAAATCTAATTCTTTCAAGGCCCAACCTGTGTATCTTGGAAGCAGGTCCCTGTGTGAGCAAAGGTTAGGAATGGGACCCCTGTTTATGCAAAGTATCAAGGTTAAGCTGTCTCTTCCTGATAGCTTTTACGTTAGATTGTTTTTCAGAAATGCCTTTCCACGTGATCTGAAAATGTTGTCTTCTTCAGACAAAAGATTTATGTATTGGATGCTTTGGTGTCTTTCCTCAAGATAGCACTGATTCAGTGTTTTCACCCCAATAAATGAAGACTTTGATCACTCCAGCATCTTTGTGACTCAGGGAGAGAGGCTGAAACATTAGTATACATTTTTCTGTGGATCAAAAACATGTTATGTCTTATCAAGGATTGATATGATCTTCTAACACAAATAGTTTGGAAAAGGATAAAATACCATTCACACATTTAATAAATATTTGAGGGCTTTCTACAGTACTTACAAGGGACAAAGGTGGCTCTAAAGATAAACTAGACATGGACCTTGCCCTTGAGTATTTCATGTGGTGCTTAAGGTGACAAGACTTAGCTATGTAAATGTAATAATTATGGTACAAGATAGATAATGTTTCACGCTGTGAGTGGGGGTAAAAATATTCCTAACAAATTTTACATGAAGAAATGATCAACCTTAAAAATTTGTACACTGGGCTGGGGGCAGTGGCTCACGCCTGTAATCCCAGTACTTTGGGAGGCCGAGGTGAGTGGATCACCTGAGATCAGGAGTTTGAGACCAGCCTAGCCAACATGATGAAACCCTGTCTCTACTAAAAATACAAAAATTAGCTAGGTGTAGTGGCAGGCACTTGTAATCCCAGTTACTCAGGAGGCTGAGGCTGGAGAATCACTTGAACCTGGGAGGCAGAGGTTGCAGTGAGCTGAGATCATGTCATTGCACTCCAGCCTGGGTGACACAGCAAGACACTGTCAAAAAAAAAAAAAAAAAAAAAATTATACACTTTTCATTGCTTCATTTGAAATCCCAGAGCGCCAATATAAATCTTTCTGTGGAAGACCATCTGAATGTAATAAAAATTGCTATTGAAGAATTCCTAATAAAAAGTATTCAGATTGTGGCATCTTTCTGGTACTGAGGAGGCCATGAAGGTTCAGTAATACCCATCCACATGGCTACCTAGATTCTTAGGAATGGTCTTTTCTCAAGGGACTGTCAGGCTCTCTGGGTCTGAGCAGTAATTTGATGCACGTATGGGGTGCTGCAGCTTTAGAAACATGTTTCCATCTATTATCTGTTATTATGCCTCTGGACAGCCTGGCACATGGTAAGGGCAGCTAAGACAGCAGGGTCCTAATTCTGCTCTGCTCTTTGCTGTAAAATGATTTGGTGACCAGATTCTCTCCAAGGTTCCTTGTGTAGCTAGGTGGGTAGGGCAAATTATATTATCACCGTTTTATAGAAAGGGAAACTAAGGTTAGGAGAACTTAAGTGACTCACCTAAGGCCTCAACTGATATCCAATACTTAAGATTAGACTTCAGGCCCAGAAGGACAAAGCATTTGCTTCTATATCACACTCAGAACCACACCTAATATTTGTGGTTAAGAGTACAAAAAGACGCTCACATAGCATTAACCTAAGTATTTAAGTCATAAATCAAGATAACAAACTGTTAAACAAAATATGACCTGTCCTCCCACCTTGACAAATACCTCCTACACGGAGCTGGATGGCCGGTTGTGAATTATGAATTCCTGGACTTCTCTAAGGGCCAGGCTGAAAGGTGTCACGGAGGATAAAGCTGATCGCAAATGATCCCTCTTCCTGCACTGCGAGGGGCCCAAAGCACCGGGAGTGTACACCTTAGCCCACAGGTCCAGGTACTGTCCACACCCCCAAAGAAGAGCTATTTTGGACACAGGAGTGAGTTCAGAGTCCCGACCAGATCCTGAAAGTGGACTTGGCACCATTTGGGCAGAGCAGTCCAGAGTTCCGACTACATGGAGCGTATACAGTCTAGAAGAGGGTCAGGCTCCAGCTGGGCCATCTACCTGACCGGAAGAGGGGCCCTGTCAGAGAAAAGCCAGAGGGTGGCTGTGGACGGAGGTCCCTCTTGCTTGGGTTTAAGAGCCAGTGTGAACACACTGCAAAAAAACTAAATTCACCCAAGAAAGAATAACATACCGGAACATTCATGTGACAGGTAAGTATGGTCTAGTGGTTATGAGACTAGGCTCTGCAGGCAAATCCCTTGGTTGGAATCTTAGGTTGACCACTTTCTAGTTGTGGCATCGCAGGCAAATTACTGATCATCTCATAGCCTCAGTTTCCTCATCTTTAAAATGGGTAAATAATTATTATTATGAGGAGTGACAGTACATGTAAAACGCTTGGCGGACATTACATATTGGGTGAATGTTGGCAGGGTTCTCTCCAGCTTAGGCGAGTTTGCCTCTGAGAGGTTTTTCTGGAGAATTATATAAGCTTCATTACATCCAAGCACTCTGACAGTCAAGGTGAAAGTCTCCTCTCTCCACTAAACGATGGGGTGAGGCGCGGGTGTGGGCACCACCCACTCCACCCAAGGAATCAGGGGCAGCCCACGTCCCGCCCGGTTCGGTGCCCAAGGACTTCACGCTGCAGACGCGCTGAAGAAGCTTCGGCCAGGGGTTTGGAGGTTAACTAGCAAACGCAGTGTGAGTCACGGCGGCATTAGGAACTGAAACCAAGTGTTAGCTATGCCCAGGTTTACCCTCCAATGCTGACGGTGAAACCAGGGAGCAGTGACATCAAGACTGGGAGCCAGCGCTGACGCAGCTCCACCGCCTCCCTCCCCACCCCGCACCCGTGGCGCGCGCCGCCGCGCTCAGCCTGCAGACAGGTCTTGACATCCCTCCTCAGAGAGGAGCAAGGGAGTCGGAACAAGTCGGGGCATCTCCCTCGCACCTCCCGGGAGCGCCAGCCCAGCTAAGTCTAGCGATTGTCCGCCAGCCAGCGAAGACGCTTCCTCTGAGGCAAGCTTGGACACTCCCCTACCCCTCCGGGTGAAACGAATTCCAAGTGGCCCATTTCGGCTCCTCGCCCCCCTCCCACTCCCTGCAAAAAAACTTGGCAACTCTGAGGTTTCTTGCGGACCAAAACCTGTAATTAGCCCTTTGTGCTCCCTTTGAGGGGCAGTCGTGACTGGAAACCGAGGAGTCAGACTCTCTCGAAAACACCAACAAAGAACTATATTTAGTTCTGAGCTCTCAGCCTAAATGCCTCTTATTTTTTCACTTTTACTTCAAAACTCCTGGGTTGGGGAAGTGGGAGGCAGGGGGTGGGGGAGCAGCGGAGAAAGAACAGCTGTGCCTCCGCCTCTCCTCTCAATCTCTATAAATAACCAATCGCGAGCGGAGGCTACTTTTTAGCCAATGAAGCGCCCCAAACTGATAAAGCCTTGGCGGCAGCCAATCAACAACACTTAGGGGTGTGAGACTCGCGTCCCGAGACCAATGAGTGCGGAGTCTGGGAGAGGTAATTTGAGCTAGAGTGTGGGTGTGTGGTGCAAAAGCTTCCTACTTCCAAGCCCAAAAACCTGCTCTGCGACTGAGCATGCCCTGAACTAACTGCGGGCGCCCGGAGACTTCTGGATTGGGATGTAATCTAGTCTCCGGGTTTTGACCGCACCCGAGCGGGGAGGTGGGTACGACCCGCGGGACCCTGCCCCGAGAGAGCTGCAGGTACCAGAGGCTACCCCTTTCCTAGTCGGGACAGTATCTCAGGCTTGGAGTACCTCCTGTTTTCTTTGTGCAAGGCTGCAGTGCACAGAGTAGCGTTTCTGTGGCGAACGGTGTAGAAAAATCTATGGGGCCGGGATGCTCCGCCTGCTGCTTGTGCATTCCACGGCGCCCACATGACTTCGGGTTTCCGGCCCCAGACACACGCCCGCCCGGGGCTAGGTGAATGGCGTCCTTGGGCCTTTGATAACGGGAGTTGGCAAGACCACAGCCTACTCCATCCTGAGGCGGCCCGCCGCACCCACATGCTTCTCGCAGAGCCGCCGCCCTTGTCCACCACTCCCACAGCTGTAAAAGAAAGCGGCCTGCATACTCCCTACAGCGCTTTCCTCGCTCCAGTGTACGCACACACACCCCATCTCCCAGCCAGTTCCTAACTCGCGCCACTCCCCAAACTGGACTCAAATCCGGAGCCCCGCCTACATCCCCGCCCCCTCCCGGCCCCGCGGAAAACCAGGAGCGGCCGCTTGGGTAAGGCGCGGCCGGAACGCACTGGGCATGCTCGCCGGGGAGGGGAG
>NW_012101457.1:67949-97080 GCF_000951045.1 Mandrillus leucophaeus
GCCCCGACGGGGCCGCGGCAGGCGCGGCGAGAGCGCTGACGGAGCCATGAGAGAGTACAAAGTCGTGGTGCTGGGCTCGGGCGGCGTGGGCAAGTCCGCGCTCACCGTGCAGTTCGTGACGGGCTCCTTCATCGAGAAGTACGACCCGACCATCGAAGACTTCTACCGCAAGGAGATTGAGGTGGACTCGTCGCCGTCGGTGCTGGAGATCCTGGATACTGCGGGCACCGAGCAGTTCGCGTCCATGCGGGACCTGTATATCAAGAACGGTCAGGGCTTCATCCTGGTCTACAGCCTCGTCAACCAGCAGAGCTTCCAGGACATCAAGCCCATGCGGGACCAGATCATCCGCGTGAAGCGGTACGAGCGCGTGCCCATGATCCTGGTGGGCAACAAGGTGGACCTGGAGGGCGAGCGCGAGGTCTCGTACGGCGAGGGCAAGGCCCTGGCTGAGGAGTGGAGCTGCCCCTTCATGGAGACGTCGGCCAAAAACAAAGCCTCGGTAGACGAGCTGTTTGCCGAGATCGTGCGGCAGATGAACTACGCGGCGCAGCCCAACGGCGATGAGGGCTGCTGCTCGGCCTGCGTGATCCTCTGAGGCGGCCGCCGCGCGCCGGCCGCGCTCTGCGCACAAAAGCCAAACGCATCCGACTCTCTAAATGTGATTTCTTTCTTGCTTTGAGATTGGAGACCACTTTGCATTGGCCAGGGTGTCTTGGGAGCCCGTCTGGCCTCCTCGGCCGGCGTCCCCTGCCTCCACCCTGTACCCGAGGGGGTGTCCCGTCCTGCCCATCCGATACTCTGGTGGAAATGTGGTTCTTTGCAGCATGTACGTTTCTCCCTGATTTTGGTTGATGCATATTTCCCCGTTTAAGTAGCCGTTAGGGCGCAGTATCGGCAGCTTGACACCCACCAAGCAAAAGTTTCAGCCTGGAAAAAAAATGGGAGGGGGGAGGGGTGGAGGAAAAGGAGGGGGAGAAGGTGGAAATGGTTTTTCTTTTTTTTTTTTTTTTTTTTGGTCAACAACCGTTTTTCTAGTTCCAAGTTTTAAATACATGGAAGGAAGTCCGGGAGAACCATATGAAGGAGCAGGAGGAGAGGAAGAAACTTTTGTTTTTTTCCTTGTTTTCCAGGAGTAGCTGGAAGTTAAGATTGGGTTCCTTTTCTGCCAGCTTGGAAGGGCAACCCCATGACTGATTGCGATTCTGAGGATGTCTATGCAAAGTTGGATTCTTGTTACAGTGTATCCAATCTGAAGTATTGCACATCTGAACTGGGACTGTTAACACTGATGCCAATACAGTGTGGGGTGCCAGAAAGTGTCTGCTGATATTTGTGGAAAAAAAAATCTATTTTGTTTACCTACTGTATCAAAGGGGAGTCTGGGGGAGAACGGTAGTATTTTTTTTTTTTTTTTATCAGCTGTGAAAAAAATGTTACAGATCTGCACATTTTCGTGTGTACTATGGTGTGTGTGTGTGGTGTGTGTGTGTTTTAAGTTTAGCCTTTTGTTTTTGTTTTTTGGTTGGCAGTAACCGATTTTAATGACTAGCTTTTTAAAATACAGTACAAAGACTTTGTAAATGTGATTCAGGGCCCCCAGCACCCCTGTGTCTGCAGAGTGCCTTCAAAACTCAGCTGTTCCAGCCGGTGCCAACCTGTGAACTTCCCACCATATCCCAGAATCTGCTATTCCCCAAACCACTTCCCAGTTTCCTTTCAATAATCTTTCAGAAGGAGCCAGGACAATAGGGCCTGTTGTTTAGTGAATTTCTTTATTATTTTCAGCCTTTAAAATGTAATTTCCATCTCTTGCAATGAATTTGTTTCCTTTTTTTTTTTTTTTTTTGCTTCATTTTGCTTAAGTTTTCAGGTATTTAGCTCCCCTTTTATATTATTTTTAAATTTTTAAATTACCTGTTGTAGGGTGTTCCTCCAGAAGCAAAGAGCAAAATTTTACTGTTGCGATGTACCAGTTCTAACTAATTGTAATTTTTAATTTTATGCGTTTAATCATTGTCTCTTCATTTTAAGACTTTTAATACAAATGTCATTTTTAAAGAAACCCAAAACTATTGTTTGTGTTTCTGTGTTTCATATTCAGTGATTTAATACAGTATCATGGCTGAGGTGGATGGGGTAGGTGCATGATACTCTCCCGAGCTATTTGTGAAATTTTAAAGACAGAAGTGTCTCAGTGACAAGATGGATGACACTACTCCCAACTTTTTAAATTTGGAGAAAACCATCAAGGTCGAGGAAGCCCTGGGTATGGCCATTACCATCTGATTAGAAGATGAACAGGTATTTTGAATCTGATCTGATGTGGAACAGTTTACCTCATTGTAGGTAGGGAACAAGAGAACCCATCTATTAAAATTGCCTTAGATCTGGGAAAGTAACCATCCATCTGGCAAAGTAGGATGGCGCTTTAAAATTTTTCTTCCTTTTTTCCCCATGTTTATATCACACATCAAGTCGAAAACATGTTTGGGAAAGATGGTTTTCAATTCTTAAGTTATACCTAGTGATGTTTTTTGCAGTACATTTGAGTAGGTTGTAGACACTGTCTCAACCCTTTTGAGGTTTTGATTTGGAAATAGATTTAAAAGAAAACAGGCTAAGATAATATCCTTGTTCTCCTTTACACCCTGCAGTTTGGACCATATTTGACCTCATAAGTTTTTCCTTTTAACAGTAGGAGGCAGTGTGAGCTTTTTATTTTTTATTTTTCTTAAGGTGGTCTTAGTAATATAACGTGTTCATACATATCAAGAGAGTACTTGGTATACCTTAGGTCTATGAAGTGCAGCTGAAATCTGAAGAGTCTTGACAAAGGGATTTATACCCTTGACAAAACCAAAAGAAATTACAGGCCACAGGTTTCTTTAAAGCTGTGTTAACATATCTTGCCTTAAAATGTGTGTGTGTGTTTTTGCTTTGCTTTTTTTGTTTTTGCCCAGGAGGCATCTTGGTACTCCAGCAATGGAGGAAGAATAGAAGTTTTGCCTGGCGATGGTCCTACTGCCATTTTTTTTTTTTTCCCCACTCTGATCTCACTTAAGTTTGATATCAAACACAATTGGGAGACAATAGTATCAATATTCTAAATGTAGAAATTAAAAGATACTGTATAAATTTATGCCTTTGCAAAGATTCATTCTTGTATTTGAATAAATTTAGTTGCTAAAGTAGATCCAAAGTGTTAAAAATGCTGAAGTCATGTCTGGAGGGTTTTTTAAGAAAAGGCATTTGGCATTTGACTGTCTTGTGTTTTATTTTTAAGTTTTTGGAAACCTTTTGACATAAAATGCTGCCAAGTATCTAAGAAATGTATATACTGACGAAATATTTGAAAGTGGAAAATTGGAAATGAAATACGTTGCTGGGTGCGTTAATCAGCTTCGCCCAGGATTTAGTCACGTGGAGGGCTTCTTTATAGGTCTAGGATGGCAGAGCAGAAGATTTTAATATGCTTTTATTAAGTACTGTAAAATAAATGCTTTTTGGATTCTTAATGAAAGCAATTTTATGTTTGCCTGAAGCAAGCAAATAGTGTTTTTGATTTTATCCCATATTTTCTTGGTAAAATTGACAGAAATTAGAACACTGCTATTTTTTTCTTAAAAATGTTTTTAAGAATATGTTAGATTCTTTGGCTATTAAGAATCCCTTCTGGTATTAGGGTGTGAAGAGATAAGAGCATTTGTTTCAATGAAAAAGTTAGTGTTAAAGGAAGTGAGTCAGGGAGGGCGGAGTTTGTTGTACGGCAATCACCTGTCAAAACAGAAATTGGGTGGGAAAGGAGTCTTTATCTTAGGGAGCAAAAGCTGACTTTTAAACTTGACCCCTGCTGTTTTTAAACGGCTTTTCCTTTTGGTCTCTGACAGTCAACCCAGGTTTCATGTTATGTCAAAAGGGTTATTTTTGTCCTCCTTTTTTAATAGCCTCAGGAAAGTTAAAGGTATTATCTTAAGTCTAACACTCTCTAGTCTTGAGAGTTATGGTTCTTTGGTAGAACAATTTCCATGTACTGTTGTAGACTTCATTGAAACACATTTTGGGACCAGATGTATTTGGGGATAGAATTCTTTAAATTTATGGGACTTCATGCTTCCTGATTACTTTTTCCTGTGGTTGGGAATCCTAGAATGCCTGATCTATTTGATCTGTTCAGGTAGTTTTGTTACTGTACCCTCTTTGGGGTCATATTCTAGTATTTCTCACAGGGGATATGAGAAACAGAAAGCTATATGTAGCAGCTGGTCTTGAGAAATAGAAGCACCTTAACTGTCATAAGAGCATAGATTTTTGTTTTTTCCGCAACAGCCAGAATAAGTTCCTGCATTATAAGTATAAAGGGAACCAATATTTAATTTGGAGATGATCACTGTTAAAATGATACCAAACATTTGTCACAGTGTCTTATTTGGGGGAAGTTTGCTAATATAAATTTTGTCTGTGAAAATATAGTAAATTTTAAAATACTAATATAACGTGGTATTTTTTATTGCAGTATTTTATGCAGACTATTAGGAATGATTCGATGCATTTAATTGAACAGAGTGCTAGTTCTAGGTGAGATCTTTATCTATTAACAGGATTTTGAAACTTTGAGAAGGCTATGGGGATCATCTAGTCCAAAAGTTCTCAAACTTGACCATATATCAAAATCACCTGGAGCTTAAAACATGTACTACTGGGACCCTCCTCCAGTTTCTGATCCAGTGGGTCTCGGGTAGGGTCTCAATTTTCATTTCTAACAAGTTTCCAAGTGATTGTATTATTGCTGTTCCAGAGACCACACTTTGAAAACCAGTGATCTAGACTGAACTGCAAATTAGTACTATACTGAGAGCCACCTAGATATTGAGACACAGACTTATGTCACACGTTTTAGAGTGCTGTCTACTTCAGTTAGGGAATAATCTCTATTGAAATCTACAGCTGAAGAGGACATATACCATTTATACTAAGACTAACTGTTGTGTGTGAAATAGAATAAGCATGGCGGGTAGTTTTTGATCATTTTCACATTATTACAGCAACATTTTGACTATGGTTTTCAATGTTAATTCAGAAGTTGACTTTAATTGAAAATGTGGTTAGAATAGAGGCATAGCCTAAGTGATCAGAATCAACATTCCCCTTCTCCCCAACCTAGGGAAAAAAAAATTTGAAAAGTATGTCTTCAATAAAAGGGGACACTTTAAAGTATTTGTCTTCTCTTCAACATTAAAAAACAAAGATTTTAAGTTTTCATGGCAAGGGTTCTAAAAATCATTGTGTTAGAGAATTTAAATCTTCAGATCATGGTAAGCACATGCGTATGTGTGTGCTCAATTTCTTAGACTTCCAGGTGTTAATTCCTTCTCATTTAGTTCTACTGTAATCCATTCTGGGAAAATGCATACCACAAAACTGTGTATCTTGCAGCTTCTTTTGTTATGCATATTAATTCCCTCAGAAGGTGCCAGAACTTTATGTGACGGATGTGGGTTTTTAAAGACAGTTTGGGGGGCTTCTAAAGAAACAATAGTAGATCTAATTACAAGTACTGGATTGCTTACTTCAAATTTCTCTTTTACAATTTAGAAAGTTTAGTACCAGTTTATAGACTGAGGGAGTAATAGCTACTATTTAGATGCTAAGAATAATATCATGCTTGTGTGGGAAAGAAAGGCCCTTACTCAAATCTCCATTTTCATTTTTAACGCTTCCTGGACTTCAGTTATTTTCTTGCTTTTGTCTCAAGAATAATAAATATTTTTGGTGAAAAATTTTTTTTGTTGAACCCTGTTATTGTTACTGTCATTTTCATAGCACAATAGTCTGCAGCTCTCTGTAGTAGCTTAATAGCTATTTGCTGAATGAATGGAACATGGAGTGTTACATCTGAAACTATTCTATTAGAAGGTGAAAAATGTTGATTGAAGAATGGTAGGATTTTATCTTCCCTACCTATGATAAATTTATTAAGATTGTCTTTGGAGCTATGTCTTCCATTCCAACTACACAGAAATAAATTTTTTTTTTTTAAGTTTAGTTTGCCCATCTGATAAAGGAACATTCCTATATGCTATTCTAAGGTTCATTTTCAACAAAAGTTACAGATATTTATGGTTGATAGTTTGGGATCTATGACAATTTTAGGGAACTCCATAAGCAAAAGGCTATTGCTGGTGATAGTACAATGAAACGCTGACTTCAGTATATTTTTTTCTTGGCTTTCATTTTATGGTTTTTTCTACTACTGTTAATATGGACTAATACTTGATTTTATGAACCTGTTTTAATTTTAGGGTTATATTTATATTGGAATAATATATTTTAAAAGTGTCCTATACTATGAATTTATTTGCCATATATAAGACAATCAGAATTATCTGATAGTTCATTCTAATCCTGGTTAATAACGATTAGGACTAAACTAAAGAAGGAAAAAACAATTGAGATGATAATTTTTTTTTTTTTTGAGATGGAGTTTCACTCTAGTTGCCCAGGCTGGAGTGCAATGGTGGGATCTGGGCTCACTGCAACCTCCGCTTCCTGGGTTCAGGCAATTCTCCTGCCTCAGCCTCTCTAATAGCTGGGAATACAGGCGATCGTCACCACGCCCAGCTAATTTTTGTATTTTTGGTAGAGACGGCATTTCACCATACTGGCCAGGCTAGTCATGAACTCCTGACCTTGTGATCTGCCCGCTTTGGCCTCCCAAAGTGCTGGGATTACAGGTATGAACCACCCACCCGGCCTTTTTTTTTTGAGATGGAGTTTGGCTCTGTCGCCCAGGCTGGAGTGCAATGGGGCAATCTCGGCTCACTGCAACCTCTGCCTCCCGGATTCAAGCGATTATCCTGCCTCAGCCTCCTGAGTAGCTAGGATTACAGGCGCGCACCACCACGCCTGGCTAATTTTTATATTTTTAGTAGAGATGAAGTTTCACCTTGTTGGTCAGGATGGTCTCGAACTCCTTGTGACCTTGTGATCCACCCACCTCCCAAGTGTTGGGATTACAGGCCTGAGCCACCACGCCCGGCCAAGATGATAATTTTATTAAAAAAAAAAAAGATGTAGAGACAAGGTCTTGCCATGTTGCCCAGGCAGGTCTCAAATTCCTGGGCGCAGGAGATCCTCCCTCTTCAGTCCCCCAAAGTGCTGGGATTGCAGGCCTGAACCACTGCATCTGGCCAGGAGTGACAATTTCTAAAGCCTTAATTAGTGAAATGGTTTGTTTTGAGAAGCAGAAATGGCTAAGTGGTATAGACATGCAGGAAAAGCAAAATGGCCTTATGACTATTGAAATTTTGAGTGTTGATCTGTTTTATAAATTGGAGGAGACAGCTATTTGCATTCTTTCTTGCCTAATTGACTAAAATTACTCATTTTAAAATGAATTATCTTGCAAAATTATGTGAGGTTAAGTTTGTCAGAGGATTGAAAATGTGGTTGGTTTATTTGTGGTAATTGTGAAAAATCGCAAAGGTAGCAAAATGTTTTAAAAAATGGAAAAGAGAAGGACTATTGATGGCTTGTGAATACAGGTGTCCCCAGAAGGCTTGAGACCAACCTTAATTGTTAAGAATATTGTTGCAGTGGAAGTTGGTAAGCAGCTGAAATTGATTCATTGATTATTCAACACTTATTGAGCACATACTATTATTAATAGCTGTACTGTGAGCACTAATACTTAAAAGAGAAAGTCAGGTGAAAGTGCAACAGCTTTATGCTCTTTTTCACTATAATTTGTGAAGTAGTGTATATTAAACAATAATAGTATATGGAAAAGCACATCTACATGTGTCATCAGTTATAATACTGTGGGGCTGCTTGGCAGACAATAGAGTAGATAAATTTTTTGAACACTGGGCCTTTTTGAAAGGTATGTGGAAGTTATAAATAAAAATGGATTCCATGCATTTTAAATAATAATTTTTCTGTTGTATGTGAAACTGTAATAAGATTGTCATTTTATTTACTTTTCTGCATCATTTTCAACTTCCTTTTTGAGATTAGCTAAAATTGAACACTTACAAGGAGGAAATGATTTTACTTTTATATTTTCATGTCCAAGGGAAGAGGAAAACATGAAGAAAACAGATTTATAAAATTTATTCACAAGGCCGGGCATGGTGGCTCACACCTGTAATCCCAGCAGTTTGAGAGGCTGAGGTGGGTGGATCACGAGGTCAGTAGTTCAAGACCAGCCTGGCCAAGATGATGAAACCCCATCTCTGCTAAAAATACAAAAATTAGCCAGGCACGGTGGGAGGTACCTGTAATTCCAGCTACTCAGGAGGCTGAGGCAGAATCGCTTGAACCTGGGTGGCAGAGGTTACCGTGAGCTGGAATCACGTCACTGCACTCTAGCCTAGGTGATAGAATGAGACTCCGTCTCAAAAAAAAAGTAAAATAAAATTTATTCACTTATGTTTTTCTTTAGTGAGGAAACCAAAGGAAAGGGTAATTTAGGTTATATTCTCAAAGAAATAAACAGTCACTGGCTTACGGGTTCTTCATGTAAAGAAGATTCAGGACAAGATATTTCTTTTGAAAAAGATAATCTTGTAAAAATGAGTGTGCCAAAGAGTTGAGTTGACGTTTTAAGTTTGCTAAGTTAATATTTTACACAAAAGCTCTTCTCTTACCTCTCTAATGCTTACTGGAAGAAAGCAACCAGCGCAGAGAAAGAAATGCTGGGTAACAAGCTGGAAGAGATAACAGTAATAGTAGTTACTGTAAAGCCATATGAATTGAAGGGTGGGGTTGTGATTATTAACTTCCTGCGGTTTGCAAGATGATTTCTAGTCACCATTTTGTGTAAACTATCTCATGAATTTAACAACATGCTTTTTAAATGTGGAAAGTTACAGAATTGTAGGGGTAGCAGAATCGTTTATGTGAAGGTACCTAATTAAAAAAATTTTTGACTGCCATTGAACTATCTATGAAATGCAAATTTATTGAAGTTTCATAGCTTGAGTAAGGGTTTTAATATTTTATATGTTATCTGGGTATTTATAAAGTTTTCAAAATCGGGTTATTCATGAACTCAGAATGTTCTAATGTTATTTAATATATGTATTAATATAATAGATATATATTCTCTTTAGAGGCTAACATTGATTTATCTCTTCTTCAGGAAAAGAGACTCTATAGAGATCTGTATTAGCATAATCCTATAAGAATATATATTTCAATAAAACATAGTTTAAATTTTATTTTAGATAGCTTTGAATTTAACCTTTTTAGTAGATAATAGAATTACAGGTATATTTCAACATTATTCCTCATGGAGTAGAAAAAGTATTGAGTCCTGAATTTTTTACTGAGTTTAGGTATCTTAGTCATACTGGCTGGGTGTGGTGGCTCACGCCTATAATCCCAGCACTTTGAGAGGCCAAGGTAGGAGGATTGCTTGAGCCCAGGAGTTCAAGACCTGCCTGTGCAGCATAGAGAGAACTTGTTTCTACAGAATAAATAAATAAATAATTATTTAGCCATATTACCTGTTTTTTTTTCTTTTGTGTATCATTTCATTCATCTACATCCGGTTTATGCAAATGGTTCTCTAATGTAATCCACATCAATTGATTAAAAAAAACTAAGAACTGTTTAACGGATGGCTATATAAATGTGCTTTTTGACGTATTTTTCCACTATATTTGAGGTGCAGACTGAGACAGATCCAACCAGAGATCATTGCCTCCTAAACAGACATTACCTTTAGGTTTGAGCATAAGCTCTGTTTTGGTTTTAAAACTGATGAATGAAGTTTTCTAGAAAATGAATTAGATTGTAGGAATATTTATCTTTATATACTTCGAACTGTGGAAAGATATTTGCAGAGCATCTCTTCTTCCTCACTAATCTTGTGCTGAAGTCAAAAAAATGAGAAATAAGCTAAATGCATCTCTAAGAAAATACCGTATCATGAAAGGCAGAGTAAACAATGAAAAACCTATTCTAAGAAGCAAAATTGTTTTTCTGCATTTTTGAACAAACCAGCTTTTTTGTTATCGAGGAAGTATAAATAGTGGTAAGGGTAATGAAGTATTTTTCTGAATCATTTTGTTAGCGTTCAGCAGGAGGTCTTTGTGCTGTTTTCTTGTTGCTTAGACATAAGAATGTGATGGAGCTGAGAAGGGAGAATAAACTGCAGGCCGAGGTGGAATTGTTCTTCAGCTCACACCTCCACTCCTATGTTCCTCCAGTACCAGATTTCCTTGTGTTCGAATTTGTGATCTGCTGTAACTCAAGACTGAGGCTCAGGGCTTCTCCTGGCCAAAGGTGAAGAAACCTATGGGATGCAGTGATGCTGCTGCTGTAGTTGGACTATTGTATCCAGGCTCCTATTGGACTCAAGTCAATTGTAATTGGACTCAAGGCAAGATTTCTCAGCCTTGTCCCTGTTCACATTTTGAGCTAGGTAATTTCTAGGCATTTTAGTGTGTTCAGGAGGAGCCCTGGCAATGCTGCACCCACTCGATGCCAGTATCATCCTCCCCACCCCAGTGGTGACAACCAAAAGTGTTTGCAGACATTGCCCCTGGGAAGGGGGAGGGCAAAATAGTCCCTGGTTGAGAACCACTCCTCTAAACTAGACCTTGTGTGGATGAAGGAGGCATAAACCAGAGAGGAGGTTTGAACCTAGAGTGAACTAGCAGCAGTTAAGACTTCCCTTACCCCAGAGCATTCCAATTCATGCTTCTCTTTAAAAAGAATAACGCTTTTTTTTTTTTTTAAAGACTGAGTCTCACTCTGTCACCCAGGCTGGAATGCAGTGGGGCAATCTTGGCTCACTGCAACCTCCGCCTACCAGGTTCAAGTGATTCTCCTGCCTCAGCCTCCCAGCTAGCCAGGATTACAGGTGCACCACCACACCCGGCTAATGTTTGTATATTTCGTAAAGACGTGGTTTCTCCATGTTGGCGAGGCTAGTCTTGAACTCCTAACCTCAAGTGATCTGCCTGCCTCAGCCTCCCAAAGTGCTGGGATTACAGACATAAACCACCACACCCAGCCTATAACACTATTGTGCTTCTGACAATATAACTTTGGTTAGTTCATTAAATCCACACCTAAGAGAAACACATAGTATTCAGGGATTAACATTTGTTGGAAATTTTGGTTCCCTGGAGGGAGAAGGAATATTCAAAAGAGGAGTGTGTTCTGGTTGGGGTGATTAATTTTGATGGCCATAGATTATCTCTGGGAAGCCTGATGACTAAGCAGAGAGGCCAGTGTGTAAGCATGAGAAGTCCTGAAGGGCAGGTTGAGAGCAACTATGTTGCAATTTTGTTTCCTGCCCCCTGAAGTCTTTCCTGGGAGACAGTTGGAAGGTGCTCATCCTTTACTCATCTTCTTCCAGTTCACCTCACAGCCTCTTTCCAGCACGCTCCAGGCTCCTATTCAATACCTGACATCCCTGCTGGGATAGAAAGGATGCACTTTATGCATTCTGTCCTTCTTTATTTTCATTTTTACAATTAGCTCGTTCCATCCTCTCCCCTTCTGTCCCCTCCCCTCCCCTCTCCTCCCCTCCCCTCCCCTCCCTCCCATCCTTCCTAACAAATAACTGAGTGTGTCCAGGGCGACTCCTGCTGCTTAACTTCACACACCTACCGGTGCCCAAACCTCTCAGCAAGGCTGTCAAGAAGGGGGCAGTGAGACAGTGGTGATTGGTGATTGCATTGTAATAAAGTGCCTCGAATCTGACAGCCTGTGGTTAGCACATACAGGGTGGCTGCCAACCCCTGGAATACACTATTAAGTATACTGTTAGCAAGTTCGTTAATGTGGAATTAACTCAATGATCATGAATCTTTAATTTACTCTGAATCAGACATGGTTTTTGTCCTTACGTTTTAAATGAAATAGACATTTAAAAAACCTATGCAGCGTATTCTTAGTAAGCTTTCAGCAATCACACTATTAGCCACCCTACCTGTCGGGACAATTATGATTCTACGTTTTACAGGGGGCACATTTGGAAATGAAACTTTCTTAGTATATAGTGAATGTCAAAGATTTTTTTTTTTTTTTTGATGGAGTCTCGCTCTGTCGCCCAGGCTGGAGTACAGTGGCGCTCTCTCGGCTCACTGCAGCCTCTGCCTCCCGGGTTCCAGTGATTCTCTTGCCTCAGCTTCCCGGGTAGCTGAGATTACAGGCACGTACCACCGTGCTCTGCTAATTTTTGTATTTTTAGCAGAGATGGGGTTTCATCATGTTGGCCAGGCTTGTCTCGAACTCCTGACCTCAGGTGATCGTCCCACCTCGGCTTCCCAAAGTGCTAGGATTACAGGCGTGAGGCACCAGGCCTGGCCTAAGCCACTGTGCATGGCCAAAGTTTTGTAAATGAGCAAGAACAATCTCAAGTCCACCAAAAGGTTCTAACCAACCAGAATAATTTTTATAAGCAAGTTAGGTAATAAATGAAATAATTCTTTACAATAAAAAAACTGATTAAAATGAGTGATTTGAGTAACTAAAACTTGCTTTTCAAATTTAGGAATAGTCTTGTATTAGAATGGATGATGTAGGTAGAAATATTTGTAATGTCTTTGTATAAATTGAAAATGGAAACAATTTTTAAAAAAGTTTAGATTCAGGGGATTCATGTTTGAGGATGCAGGTTTGTTACATGAGTATATTGGGTGATGCTGGGATTTAGGCTTCTAGTGAACCCATCACACAACTACTGAATGTAGTACCCGATATATACATTTTCAGGTCCCGCCTCCCTCCTTCCCTCCCTCTTTTAGGAGTCCCAGTGTCTATTGTTTCCATCTTTATGTATATGTATACCCAGCGTTTAGCACCCACTTTTAAGTTAGACATGTATTATTTGATTTTCTGTTTCTGCATTAATTCACTTAATAGCCTCCAACTGCATTCATGTTGCTGCAAAGGACATGATTTTATGTTTTGTTTTGTTTTGTTTTTTATGACTGCATAGTATTTCGTGGTGTATGTGTACCATATTGTCTTTATCCAATTCACCGTTGATGAACACAAGTTGATTCCATGACTTTGCTATTGCCAATAGTGCTGCAGTGCTGTAGTGAACATACAAGTGTAGGTTTCCTTTTTTTTTCTTTTTGGAGGGAGGACAGGGTCTCCCTCTGTCATTCAGGGTGGAGTGTAGTGGTGTGATCATGGCTCACTGCAGCCTTGAACTCCTGGGCTCAAGCGATCTTCTTGCCTCAGCCTCTAAGTAGCTGGGACTATAGGCATGTACCACCATACCTGGCTAATTATTTTTAATTTTTTGTAGAAACAAGGTCTTGCTATGTTGCCCAGGTTGGTCTCAAACTTCTGGGCTCAAGCAGTCCTCTTGCTTCAGCCTCCCAAAATAGTGGGATTATAGGTACAAGCCACCAAACTGAGCCAAGGTGTCAAACAATTTCTTTTTTTCCTTTGGCTAGACACCCAGTAGTAGTATTGCTGGGTAGAATGGTAGCTGTATTTTTACTTATTCAAGAAATTTTCATACTGTTTTCCATAGAGGTTGAACTAATTTACATTCCCACCAATGGTGTATAAGCATTCCTTTTTCTCTACATCCTCTCCAACATCTGTTATTTTTTTACTTTTTAATTATAGCTATTCTGATTGGTGTAAGATGATATTTCATTGTGGTTTTAATTTGCATTTCTCTGATGATTAAGGATGTTGAGCATTGTTTTTTGTTTGTAGGCCATTTATATGTCTTCTTTTGAGAAGTGTCTGTTCATGTCATTTGCCCACTTTTTAATGGGGTTATTTGTTTTTTTGTTTTTGATTTGTTTAAGTTTCTTATAGATTCTGGGTATTAGTCCTTTGTTGGATGCATAGTTTGCAAATATTTTCTCACGTTATGTAGATTGCCTGTTTATTATGTTGACTGGGAAACATAAGATTTGATTGGTTATGTGATCACAGTTAACAGAGAGAAAACAGATTTCCTGTTTTTTTTCTTTTTCTGTTTTCTTCTTTCGTAATCATCTGTGTTGTTTTGCAGCATTTTTTCCTTATCTTTAGGTTTTATTGGCTTTGAGGAGTGTTGTATTTTCTTTCTAATTAAAAAGTCTAGACTGGGCACAGTGGCTCACGCCTGTAATCCCAGCACTTTGGAAGGCCAAGGCAGGCAGATCACTTGAGGTCAGGAGTTCAAGACTAGCTTGGCTGACATGGTGAAACCCAAAAATTAGCCGGGTGTGGTGGTGCATGCCTGTAATCCCAGCTACTTGGGAGGCTGAGGCAGGATAATTGCTTGAACTTGGGAGGCGGAGGTTGCAGTGAGCTGAGATTGCACCAGTGCACTTCAGCCTGGGCGACAGAGCAAGACTCTGCATCTAAAAACAAACAAACAAACAAACAAACAAATAAATAAAAAGTCTATAATGAGAAAATATTAACTTATGAATCACTGTATCCAGTAGCCCAGAAAATATATGTATTAAATTGAAAACAAACAATTGTGCAGGATGTTTTATAATGTCATTATTTGTATTTACTTTTTACACTCTGGGAATAATTTTCAATGCAACAGTTTCAGAGGAAATGAAATTCACCCTTTGATTAATTATTTTTTAAATGTAATATTTTTAAAAGTATTATGATCTCTGTTTATATTTTATAGCAAACTTATAATTTTTGTTTAAACTTTTTTACTCAGAAGAGTATCACTTTATGAGTAAGACCAAAAAAAAAAATGTATGCGAATTCCCTAAAGTCACTGTGTAGTTGTTTGCATTGATCAAGGTGGTGATAATTTTGGCAAAATATTTGCCCTCTTAAATACAAGTAATAGAATTATTAATAATTGATTTGTACTGGCCAGTAGGGATGCATAAGAAATGTATTCAGAATGGCATGGTGTAAACAATTTTGTATAATGAATAGAGTAGATAATACAGCAGAAATAAATAAACCAGGCCAGTTGTGGTGGCTCATGCCTGTAATCCTAGCACACCGGGAGGCTGAGGCTAGGATCACTTGAGCTCAGGAGTTTGAGACCAGCCTGGGCAAGAAGGAAGGTCTAGGGCTGAAGGCTATTGTTCAGATTCATTTGTCCCACGGGGTGTTCCCTTGATGTGATACTCATGCCCTCTTCCTATAGATGTGGCTTCCTGAGAGCCCAGCTGTAATGAGTGTTATCTCACTCCTGGATTTAGCCACTAGGCGAGTCGACCAGGCTCCGGGATGGTACTGGGGGTTGTCTGCACAGAGTCCTGTGAGGTGAACCATCTGTGGGTCTCTCGGTCGTGGATACCAGCACAGTATTTGGGGTGTTTCCCGGGTCCTGCAGGAGCAATCTGTTTCCTTCATGGGGCCTATGGGTCCCCCAGGTTTCCTGATTTATTCCTGCAGTCATTCTGGAGCAAAAATTCATGATGAGAGCCTCCACACACTGCTCTGTCTGTCCAAGTTGGAGCTGCAATCTAGTCCTGCCTCCCATTTGTCATGATCCTGTGTTCATTTTAGAGCAAAGATGAAATCTGTATGAAACTTATTATCTAAAAAGTTGATCTTTCAGTGTATTTTTCTTTTGGTATTTAAAAAAAATATATAGTTCACTTGAATAGTGTTAAAGGTTTTGTCGAAAATACTAAGTTATGGTTTGCATAGCAACCATAATTCACTTCTTACATAACTGTCTGCTTCATGCCATAGTGAATATATGCAATATATTCAAACATATCTTTCCTTAGATTAAATGTGTAGTTCTTAAGAACAGAAGGTTGAGGAAGGTCAAAGGCAATGTGGTGTTTGTAGAATTTGCAGATTAAGAACAGGTAGGTTGCTAAGTAATTGAAGTATTTACTTAGAATTGCAGCCATAATATTTTACTGTTTTGAACTAGGAAAAATGATGTTAAAAAGCACATTTAAATTCATGATGTATAGAACTCGTGAATGAGATTTCTTAGCTCACTAGACACTATAGATACTGAATGATTTTTTGTTGTTGTTTTTGAGATGGAGTCTTGTTCTGTCACCCAGGCTGGAATACAGTGGCACGATCTCGGCTCACTGCAAGCTCTACCTCCCAGGTTCAAGTGATTCTCCCACCTCAGCCTCCCGAGTAGCTGGGACTACAGGTGCATGCCACCACACCCAGGTAATTTTTTTTTTTTTGTAATGAAGTCTCGCTCCATCACCCAGACTGGAGTGCAATGGCGTGATCTCGGCTCACTGTAACCTCTGCCTCCCGGGTTCAAGCGATTCTCCCGCCTCAGCCTCCAGAGTAGCTAGGATTACAGGTACCCGCCATCATGCCTGGATAATTTTTTTATTTTTGGTAGAGATGGGGTTTCACTATATTGACCAAGCTGGTCTTGAACTCCTGACCTCAGGAGATCTGCCCACCTCAGCCTCCCAAAGTGCTGGGATTACAAGTGTAAGCCACTGCACACAGCTACTTCTGTATTTTTAGTAGAGACGGGATTTCACCATGTTGGTCGGGCTGGTCTCAAACTCCTGACCTCAAGTGATCCACCCGCCTCGGCCTCCCAAAGTACTGGGATTACAGGTGTGAGCCACTGAGTCCTGCTGATACTGAATGATTTTTATTATGTATTTCCCTCACTAGAAGTTAAACCTACACGGGCAAGGACTTTGACTTACTCTTTTATCTCCAGTGTGTAGAACAGAAGTTGGTACAAGTCAGTACTCAGTATTTGTTGAATGAATGAATGAGTGAAAAGTTATTGATAAGGGGAAAGAAAGTAATTTTGACAGCAGCACTAAAAATAAATTACAATTACTGGAAGAATTAGAATACCTGTATTTCAAAGCTCTGCGTCAACTTCAGGCAAATAGTTTAGAATGAAAAGTTGTAGCCAGACACCGTGGCTCATGCCTGTAATCCCAGCACTTTGGGAGGCAGAAGCGGGTGGATCACGAGGTCAGGAGTTCAAGACCAGTCTGGCCAACATGATGAAACCTTATCTCTACTAAAAATACAAAAATTAGCCGGGCGTGGTGGCGGATGCCTGTGGTCCCAGCTATTCAGGAGGCTGAGGCAAGAGAGTTGCTTGAACCTGGGAGGCAGAGGTTGCAGTGAGCCAAGATGGCGCCACTGCACTTCAGCCTTGGTGACAGTGATACTCCATCTCAAAAAAAAAAAAAAAAAAAAGAGAAAAGTTGTAGGTTGTTCTTTCCTTTATCAGTTCTGAAAACTTATAGTTTGGCATGGCAATACTCATAATTATAGTGTTAATTGGACTTAAACTTTTGTACAGTTGTCAAAAGCAAGGTCAAAATAGTTTCAGAATTTTGAAGAGAGAAGTATACTGCATTGTTTTATAGACCTGTGTCTTCTTCTGCACTGGTTTTCCAAATGCAGGTGTGCCTTGGTTTATATAGTGGATATGATTCTGAAAAAGCTGTATATCAAAAATTAAATCATATTTAAAAACTTGCTATTTTTTAACCATTCAAATTTGTGTTATAACACTCTCGCACTGGAATTTTCTCTTTCTTGCCCTTCCTTCCTTCCTCCCTCCCTTTATTCTCTTTCTTCACTTATTTTTTTTCTTTCTTTTTTCTTTTTCTTAGATGGGATCTCCCTCTGTCACTCAGGTGGGAATGCAGTGGCACCATTTCAGCTCACTGCAACCTCTGCCTCCCAGATTCAAGGGATCCTTCCACCTCAGCCTCCTGAGTAGCTGGGACCACAGGTGCATGCCACCACGTCCAACTAATTTTTTGCATTTTTAGTAGAGATGGGGTTTCGCCATGATACCCAGGCTGGTCCCTAACTCCTGAGCTCAAGTGATCTGCCTGTTTTGGCCTTCTAAATTGCCGGGAGTACAGGCGTAAGTCATAGCACCTGGCCTCACACTGGAATTTTCTATGCACCTGATGAGGTATAGTTGTGGCAGTGGTTCTCAAAGTGGGGTCCTGGAACCCGCAGCATCAGCAGCACTTTGTTAAATATGCAGATTCTCAGGTCCCACCTCGGACTTAATCAGAAACACTGAGGGGTGGGGACTAATAATTTTTGCCCTCCAGGTACTTTTATTCATGGTAGTGTTTGAGAATCACTGCTTGATGAGATACAGAAATAAAAATTTGTTATGGATGGTGGCTGTTTTGTAGACAAGATAAAGACATATGCACAAATGACAGTAATAACTAATAAAAGTGACATTTACCATAAGATGGTCATAAAGTGCAATTGGAATTTGGGGGAGATGTGATTACTTAATTATGAACATGATATCCTCATTCATTCATTCATTCATTCATTCATTGAGGCATTCTAGGTTCTAAGACTAAGTGAGGCACAGTCTTTGATGTAACAAGCTCATAAACAGGTGGTTCTCCTTGCTAATTACCACATGGCTAGATCACACAATCCAGTGATCTCCATACTTAAAAGTGCATTTGAATCACTTGGCAGGCTTATTAAAACACAAATTGCCGAACCCCATGCCCAGAGTTTCTGGTTTGGTAAGTAGGTGGGTGCTAAAAACTAGCATTTCCAAAAATTTTTCAGGAGATACTGATGCTGTTTGTCCAGGGTTAGCAATTTGAGAATCACTGATATAGTCAGTAATTTAAAGTTAAAGACAGTAGTACTAATGCCCAGAAATGTGACTTTGTTTAACAAAGCTGGCCTAAGCTAGAAATGAAACCAGATTCCCAGTTCAACATAAACTCTACTGCAGCCTGCCTTTGGGACCTCTGAAAGAGGATGCCTGCTTGATCTAACAGGGATTCTAACACTTACAGGAGAGTAAAGAACAGATGACTTTATGATACTTCATCTGTCTCATTTTTATGTTGTATTCTAATTTCTTATTCCAAAATCAGCAGTGTTTCTGACATCCACAGTCCAACTGTGAACCATCAAGCTCTCCGTTCTGTGTAGGGAGATCTGATCTGGACATAAAAGTAGCATCTGAATTACAATATCACCTTGAAAGGGTAATATATAATATATTTTATTATCTTCCTGATAATAGGAGGTTTTGAGGACAAAGATCCTCAATTACAAAATATTTCTCTCTGGTGCCTCTCTGTTACATGACTGTGAAACTAACAAAAGACCATGTTTGTTGAGAGAAAAGCATAAAAACATGTACTGGGAGACAAATCAGTGGAGATAATAGGCTGTGGGTTCTTTGCTGATAATTCACTCTATTTCAAAAGTATGTGTGGTTTTCCCATAAACCCATGATTAAGTTATCTACTTCTGTAATTTAGAGAAAATATATTAATCTTTTTTGAATGGAGATCGATTCCCCCAAATTTAATTAATCTACTTTGCATCCTTGAATGATTACATGAAAAACTCAGACCCCTCAGCATAAATTGTATAATTGCATTTCAGATGATAATGTGGAAAAATTGAACATAGATGAAAATAATATATTCTGAATTGTGTGATGACTTTCTTTGACCATTTAAAAATATTTTTAATTGCTTTTATTTTAAATCAAGTCTTTTAAGGAAACTATTTTGATGATTTGAAGGTGAGCACTGAGAAGGACTAGAAATGAGGAAGAGAAGCAGTGGCCTGATGGTATTTTAGTTTCAATAGATGAATTCTGGTGGATATTGGATGGTTGGTTTGCTTAATCCTATAGTGATTAATGGCCTATCAAGGGAGGAGAACATATTTTACACACTCATTTCCTAAATATATGTGCTAATTTCCTACCATGGAATCAATGCTATTACATAAAGGATAAGGAAAATATCTCTGTGTTCAGGTTTCTCCTCTCCCCTGCAGTTAATCTCCCCTTTCTCCCATTTTGTCAAATAGGGTATAAAAAATGTTAAGACTCCAACGCAGTTAAATCTTAGGCACTTTGACTTGTCACAGTCATCACCCAGTCTCCCAAATTAAAGAGCAGCTGTTCAGATTCTCTGGGGTAGGACATGATGAGTCTTATTTCCTACTTCCTGTGGAGCTCAGTTTAAACTATTTCTAATCCTCTAGAACTTGAGGTAATCATCTACTCTGTAAAAGGAGACAATAACTCAGTATTACTTTCTTGAGTAATTTGGATGACCATTTATTGCTTTCATCCTGAGAACAACTGGTTTATTTTGCCTCTAAATATAGCATTCTTAGAATTGCCTGAAAGAATTTATTTCATGTACCTATGTTGCATTGCTAGAAATAGCATAAGGTTTCTGCCCCCTGTGAAATAAAGCCAGATAATTGGGTGATCTCTTTTTAAAAAAAGAGTTTCTATGTTTTCAGTAATCCCACTTCGGCAGAAAGCTGTTTTCTAATGCAATTTAACTCAGTTTTCTGGAATTGGCTTGTTGGGCTCTAGAAAGAAAAAGAAAAGTGATGTCTGAGTGAGAGGGAAGAGAGAATTTTAACTAAAGATGAAATGGATCTCTAATAGGTTTTTTGCCCTTCTATCTACTTTTCCTGTGAGTAGAGATTTAGGGGAAATTTTAGTTTTGAAGTGCCTTTCAGCCCACATTTCCTAGCTGTTAAGTATATAGAGCAGTTTCATCACTGAATCAACTTGATTTCATTATTATGATATAAAAATCAGGGTGGCAGTGGGGGGTTTGGGGGTGGGTGATGACTCATATCTGTAATCCCAGCAGTTTGGGAGGCTGAGGCAGGAGGATCATTTGAACTCAGGAGTTCAAGACCAACCTGGGCAACATAGTGAGACCTCAGTCTCTACTAAAAATTAAAAAATGAAATAAATAGCCGGGCATGGTGGTGTATGCCTGTACTTCCAGCCACTGGAGAGACTGAGGTGGGAGGATCGCTTGAGCCCAGAAGTTCAAAATTGCAGTGAGTTATGATTGCACTACTGCACTCCAACTTGGGCAACAGAGTGAGACCCTGTCGAGAGAGAGAGAGAGAGAGAGAGAGAGAGAGAGAAAGAAAGGAACAAAAAGTAAAAAGAAAAAAGAAAAAAAGAAAAGGACTGGGTGTGGTGGCTCACACCTGTCATCTCAACACTTTGGGAGGCCAAGGCAGGCGGATCACTTGAGATCAGGAGCTTGAGACCAGCTGGCCAACATGTTGAAACCCTGTCTCTACTGAAAATACAAAAATTAGCTAGGTGTGGTGGCAGGCACCTGTAATCCCAGCTACTCAGGAGGCTGAGGCAGGAGAATCATGGAACCTGGGAGGTGGAGTTTGAAGTGAGCCAAGATCACACCTCTGTACTCCAGCCTGGGTGACAGAGCGAGACTCAGTCTCAAAAAAAAAAAAAAGAAAAAAGAAAAAAAAGAAAGAAAGAACCAGATGTTTCTAATATTAGTGTATCATTGTTTTACCATTGTAGCTCAAATTTTAATATGCATGTAAGTCACCCAGAGATTTTTCTAAAATGTAGGTCCCAATTGAATAGGTTTGAGATTCTGCAATTCTAATACGTTTCATGGTGTTGCTGATGGTCTTCACTGGACATTGTCCTCCGTTTGAATATCTCAGATATATACCATGTAATTCACAAGTGAGTTTATATATGAAAGTGTATTACTGTCTTGTTCTCTACTTTTTTCTCTACTTTTTTTTTTTGATACACATGAGACAACTTCTCAAGATTAAATAATTTCTCTGGATTTCAAAGGTTTCATTGTAGAAAAAAATTATGATTATGGAAAAGAGCTTTAAAAAGAATCGTTTTCTAAGGTAGAGAATTTGGACTTAAAAGAAGGTTTTGTTTTCAATAATCAAAAGAAAGCAAGGTTGGAAACTTAGCATCTCTTTAGATTAAAAAGTTTGAAAATATGTCTAATTCCTAATAATTCATTTTGACTACCCTGAATTCTTCAGTTTTCATTTCAAAATGAATGTCAGTGCTTAGAGAAATTTAGTGTCACTCAAAATCAGGTCCCATTTTATGAATATCAATGAATGGTTTCAAACCAAATTTAATTTTAGAATGTTATGTGTTTTTTTGTTTAGTTCTGTGTTTGCGACAGAGTCTCCCTCTGTTGCCCAGGCTAGAGTGCAGTGGTGCAATCTCGGCTCACTGCAACCTCCGCCTCCCAGGTTCATGCCATTCTCCTGCCTCAGACTCCCGAGTAGCTGGGACTGAGTAGCCGGCCACCACGCCCGGCTAATTTTTTGTATTTTTAGTAGAGACGGGGTTTCACCGTGTTAGTCAGGATGGTCTTGATCTCCTGATCTCATGATCTGCCTGCCTCAGCCTTCCAAAGTGCTGGAATTACAGGTGTGAGCCACTGTGCCCTGCTAGAATGTTATGTTTTAAGAGTCTGGATACCAACTAAATATAACACGGTTCAATGACAGCTGAATTGTTTCATACTTTCTCTCTCTCTCTTTTTTTTTTTTTTTTTTGAGACGGAGACTAGCTCTGCCACCCAGGCTGGAGTGCAGTGGCCGGATCTCAGCTCACTGCAAGCTCCGCCTCCTGGGTTCACGCCATTCTCCTGCCTCAGCCTCCCGAGTAGCTGGGACTACAGGCGCCTGCCACCTCGACCGGCTAGTTTTTTGTATTTTTTTTAGTAGAGACGGGGTTTCACCGTGTTAGCCAGGATGGTCTCCATCTCCTGACCTCGTGATCCGCCCACTTCGGCCTCCGAAAGTGCTGGGATTACAGGCTTGAGCCACCGCGCCCGGCCTCTCTCTCTCTCTTAATAAAATACACATTTGGGCAAATAGGAGTCCAGGAAATTTGGAGTGTCAGTGAGTGGATAGCATATTCTGCATCCAATGTGTAATTACATTGTGGGCCAACAAACCTCACAGATTAAGTCTTTTTTTTTTTTTTTTTTGGAGACAGGGTCTACTCTGTCACCCAGGCTGGAGTGCAGTGGTGCAATCACCACTTACTTCAGCCTTGACCTTCTGGGCTCAAGCGATCCTCCCACCTCAGCCCTGTCAGTAGCTGGGACCACAGGTGCACACCACCACACCCAGCTAACTTTTTTATTTTTAGTAGAGATGGGATTTTACCATGTTGCCCAGGCTGGTGTCTTTCTCCTGGGCTCAAGTGATCTGCCTGCCATGGCCCCCCTCAAAGTGCTGGGATTACAGGTATGAGCCACTGTGCCTGGCCTTCTGTTGTATTTCTGGGTTGATGCACAGATACTTTTATCTGTCAACTGTACCAATCGATTTCAATAACAATGGTTTATTTAGCACCTACTGTGTGCCAGGTTTTTTATATATATATGTGTGTGTGTGTGTGTGTGTGTATATATGTGTGTATATATATATAAATGTAATCTCATATAATCCTTGACATAATACTACATGTAGATAATGTTTCTTCTTTTTTTTAACCCAGAGAATTTAAATAATTTATGAGGTTGACAAAAAGACACTGAACTGGTTTCCTTCCTTCCTTCCTTCCTTCCTTCCTTCCTTCCTTCCTTCCTTCCTTCATCCCTCCTTCCCTCCCTCTCTCTCTCTTTCTCTCTCTTTCCTTCCTTCTTTCTTCCTTTCCTTTCCCTTTCCTTTTCCTTTCTTTCGCTCTGTCACCCACGATGGAGTACAGAGGTGTGATGTCGGTTCACTGCAAACCCTGCCTCTGGGGTTTAAGTTATTCTTATGCCTCAGCCTCCCAAGTAGCTGGGATTATAGATGTGCACCACCACTCCCGCTAATTTTTGTATTTTTAGTAGAGACAGGGTTTCACCATGTTGGCCAGGCTGATCTCAAACTTCTGAGCTCAAGAGATCCACCTGTCTCTGCCTCCCAAAGTGCTGGGATTAGAGGCACAAACCACCACACCTGGCCAACTGAGCTAGTTTTCTAATATGTCTGTTCTCTGGCATGATCACAGCTCACTGCAGCCTATGCCTCCCAGGTTCAAGTGATTTGTGCCTCAGCATCCTGAGTAGCTGGGGTTACAGGAGTGTGCCACCACACCCGACTAATTTTTGATTTTTAAATAGAGACGAGGGTCCACCATGTTGACCAGGCTGGTCTTGAACTCCTAACCTCGAGTGATTTGCCTTCCTCAGCGTCCCAAAGTGCTGAGATAACAGGCATGAGCCATCATGCCTGGCCCAATAATGATGTTCTTATTCTCATGTGCCTCCTATACTGCTGCTCCTGAAATGCTAACTAATTTTAAATATTTGTGTACAACAAATATAGCTGTGGTTCATGTTGTTTCTGTTGCAGAGAAAAAAATAGGTTATATTACATTCTTAAACCAAATAGTTGGTATATTATGATTATTGTACTTTTGATTTTCCCATTCGATTGTCTTACTCTGTTAATTAAGGGGATTTAAACTTTAAAAAAAAAATTAGATGACCATGAAAATAGTTGTTTTAAAAATGATAATCCACATTTGTAGTTCATTAAGGCAATCATGACAGCTCTCTCAGCCTTTGCCCCAGATATAGTTACTGGCATTTCCTCATGATTTTATTGCTTAGTTTTTTTTTTTATTATGGGTGTAATGTTTAGCGTAAAAATAATTCAATCATTAGTTTATAAGTAAACAGATTTGTTTAAAGTCCAGTTTTTCTCAAATGAAACTATTATGTTAAAACGAACCTTTTCATTGTGATTTATTTCTACAGTTTTCTCTTCAATACTTTCTGAAGATGAAGTGCTTGTCTTGTTCATTTGTAAAATCAGGTATGAGCACAGAGTGGCAGCAAGCAAAAGAAATACAGATTATGTCTGGTGAAGCTACTTACATTTTCCTGTTGATTCCTACATTCTATTCATATCCATTTAAAATGTAACTCTAAAATATCACACAGTATATCAGTAAACAAAATTTTTTGTAAAACTCTCACAATTTTTTGTCATAGCTGAAAAGTGATAATCAGTTTTCTTATAAATTGCTTTGAAAATAAATTATATATTTTTAACTCTAATAACAGTTTTGAAGCAGACAAATCACTTGTCCAGGAAGGAATTTCTCTAATTTTTTTCCGGGAAATTTTTCCACACACTCATATAAGACTCTTATTTAAATAATTGTGGCTCACAGTGTGCCTAAAATATTTCTTTCCAAATTAGGTCTGCTTTGCAAATATTAAATGGTAATCTATCCTCATGTAGTTGTGAGGGAGAGAAAGTGGAATGCAATGTTGAAAACACTGTTCAGCAGGTTACATTTGTTTACTATCAGATGCATTAATCTGGAATAGTTTTATTCTTTATTCTCCCATTGGATTGTTAGACTGTCAATTGGTGTCATTAAACTCACTGAAGGATAGTGTTTGTCACAAGTTCACTTAAGCAAGATGCCCATATTCTAGCTCTACATTTAAAGTTTCTTCACTTAGTAGGAACTTGTTTTGCATTTATTAGCAAGATTAGCAGGAATTAAACAAAATTTTGTTTTGAAATGAGGTCTCACTATGTTGCCCAGGCTGGCCTAAAAGCCCTGAGCTCAAGGGATCCTGATACCTTAACCTTCCAAGTATCTGGGACTATAGTTATGCACCACCACATCCAGCTAGATTTTTAATTTTTTTAGTAACTTTTTCTATCATTTGATTAACGGAGTCACTTTTAGTTTGCAAGAATCATTTCAGTGCAATTAAGGCATCCATTTATAAATGCTGCAAACACAATCCTTTTTAAAAATTAAATTTTGGGTGCCTATCATTTGTGAATGTGCTTCCTTAGCTAGAGTCAAAAGATAAAAGCCTTGTTTTTTATTAAATACTTTAGGTGGATGTTTGGAATGTAATTGAGACTTTTATTTTATTGAAGGCAACTTTTAATTTATTATTTTGTTGAATCAAACTGTAATGTATGGTGTTTTAATTAGAGCATAGCATCAGTCAGTTATGCTGTAGGTTTAAAAGAGTAATGGGAAGTAGCTTACAAAATATTAATCTTTTTTTTTTTTTTTTTTTTTTTGAGACAGTCTCGCTCTGTTGCCCAGGCTGGAGTGCAGTGGCACCATCTCAGCTCATTGCAAGCTCTGCCTCCTGGGTTCCCGCTGTTCTCCTGCCTCAGCCTCCCGAGTAACTGGGACTACAGGCACCCGACACCACACCCGGCTAATTTTTTTTTTTTTTTTTTGGTATTTTTAGTGGAGACGGGGTTTCACCATGTTAGCCAGGGTAGTCTCGATCTCCTGACCTCGTGATCTGCCCACCTGGGCCTCCCAAAGTGCTGGATTACAGGCGTGAGCCACCGCGCCCGGCCCAAAATATTAATCTTAAGAATTCAATACATTCAAGCATTTCAGATTTTTAAATAATTTTAACCAATTATTTAAATAATTGGTTTTAAATAATTGGTTTCAAGTAATGTACTAATTTTAAGAGATTTTTGTGAATATGGTAGATATTACCTGAAACAAGACAATGAGATAACTTTCAGGCTTGAATTCTGGGAAGTACAACTGAATGTATTTTCTTATCTCGTGCATGGGAAAATTGTCTTTAATAGCTCTAAAGTACAAGTCTGAAAAATACAGGTATATTTAATAGGAATAATGAGATTTAGTTTTCAAAATTGAATATACACAGGAAAATCTTATCTTAAAAAAATCCAAGGCCGGGTGTGGTGGCTTATGCCTGTAATCCCAGCACTTTGGGAGGCCGAGGTGAGCGTATCACCTGAGGTCAGGAGTTCGAGACCAGCCTGGCCAACATGGAGAAACCTTGTCTCTACTAAAAAATACAAAATTAGCCAGGCGTGGTGGCACATGCCTGTAATCCCAGCTACCAGGGAGGCTGAGACAGGAGAATCGCTTGAACCCAGGAGGCGGAGGTTGCGCCCGAGATCGTGCCATTGCACTCCAGTCTGGGAAAAAGAGCTAAACTCCATCTCAAAAAAAAAAAAATAAAATAAAATAAGTCAGTTGTGAAGATGGGAAGACTAATTAGCAGAGGGAGAGGCTCTTCAAAGAAGAAAAAAAAAAAAAAAAAAAAAAAAAAAATCCAAAATATGATTCTCCATTGAAGGGTTGCAGTATATCAATGTATCATAAGTAATTATTTACCGATAGTAAAAATTATGAAAGTTGGAGGAATGGTAACTTTTCTTTCATCATGTTTTAATTATTATTTTTAAAATTGAGACAGGGTCTTGCTCTATCGAGACTGAAGTGCAGTGGCACAATCACAGCTCACTGAAGCCTCAACCTCCCAGGCTCAAGCAGTCTTCCTGCCTCAGCCTCTCAAGTAGCTGGGACTTACAGATGTGTGCCACCACGCCTGGCTAATTTTTTTTTTTTTTTCTGAGATAGTCTCGCTCTGCTGCCCAAGCTGGAGTTCAGTGGTATGATCTTGGCTCACTGCAACCTCTGCCACCTGTGTTCAAGCGATTTTCCTGTCTCAGCCTCCCGAGTAGCTAGGATTACAGGTGCACACCACCACGCCTGGCTAATTTTGTTTTTTTACTAGGGATGGAATTTTACAATGTTAGCCAGGCTGGTCTCAAACTCCTGACCTGAGGTGGCTACCCCCCCGCCCCGCCCCACCGCCTTGCTTGGCCTCCCAAAGTGCTGGGGTTACAGGCGTGAGCTACCTTACTCAGCCCTGGCCAATTTTTATATTTTTTTGTAGATACAAGGTTTCACCAGGTTACCAAGGCTAGTATTGCTCCTAAACTCAAGTAATCTGCCTGTCTCAGCCTCCCGAAGCGCTGGGATTACAGGTGTGAGCCACCAAGCCTGGCTAGGTTACTTATTGTCTTTACAAGCAGAATATATTCAAGATGAGCTATTTTATGATGAGATTCTTACTCTCATTCGCTTGCATTCTCATGAACTCTCTTGAAAGGAAAAAAGGAATGAAGTCAAGTGAACATTTTAGAGACTTCTTGGGAGTGTGTCTGTAGGGTGAGATCATCACTAGTGAAGGTTTCTGCAGAAAAAAGGCTGATTGCTGCTCTTTTGGGTCATCTGTTTACAGTGAAAGTTGCTTTTTAACTTGAAATGTCCTATTGTGTAGAAAACAATGGGAAATGGGATAAATTTCATATGGAGAAAATAAACGCTTACCTTTTCATTTTGATTTATTTTAGTTTCCAAAAACAGACTCAAACCATTACCATTTGACTTCAGATAAAGAATAAAACTTGAATAAAAGAAAAACCTTAAATTTGTATATATTTCTTAGGTGAAAGTCAGCAAAGTTCCAGAAGGATGAAGTTTATTTTTAAATGTGTTTTAAGCATGCTGCTAAAAGATAAATGGCAATGTTATTTGTAGTTTTGAATTTCTTTTTTGCAAATATAGTTTAGAATTTGGGAGAAGGCCGGGAGAGGTGGCTCATGCCTGTAATCCCAGCACTTTGGGAGGCTGAGGTGGGTGGATCATTTGAGGTCAGGAGTTTGAGACCAGCCTGGCCAAAATGGTGAAACCCTGTCTACTAAAACTGGGGGTGGTGGTGTGCACCTATAATCCCAGCTACTCAGAGGCTGAGGCAGGAGAATGGCTTGAACCCAGGAGGCAGAGGTTGCAGTGAGCCCAGATAGTGCCACTGCACTCCTGCCTGGATGACGGAGGGAGACTCCATCTCAAAAAAAAAAAAAAAAAAAAAAGGAATTTCGGAGCAAAAGACAAATAAATTGGCCTTTCAATTTTGTGCTAATGGAGATATGTGTCCCTGTACCCACAAGTACTTTTGCAATGTGCAGCATCTGAATTTGATCTCTGGAAAATGAAATATTATGAGAGGGGGTTATAACAGTATAGTGAAATTACTTGTTGCTTTCTTTTGTGTGAAATGAAATGTAATTTAAGGCTAATTTAGGGAGTTGAGAGAATTATCTTGAGCTGTTTTACTACTCAAGTCTTTATTAGCTTCTCTTTCTCCCATTGTTTCTCAGATATTCAGATAGATTCAGTAAATGCCCAAGGGTACAGCATACCGCTTTGACTCCATCGGGAGTTCCCTGGCAGATACATATCAAATCTGAAAAACACAAACCAATTCTAACTACTAATAGTAGTTTTTCAGAAAAGCAGTGCACATTATTTAATTACAGATGATTTATTCATAAGCATTAGGAATATGAAATAAATTTAATTTATGAAGATTGGTTTCTTACTCTGTGCTGTTATATGCAATAAGATATAAGGTTAACTGGCTTATCCTCAGTGACTTGACCTTTCTCTTTATTTTCATTATCTTAACAATTTGATTTCATTAAAGAAGCATTAAACAAGGCATTTTATGGTGAATTGTTCAGGCCTTGCACTTTAGAATTCATCTCTTTGGCTACTAGTTGCAAATAGATTGAACTGTACATC
>NW_012101457.1:97130-99880 GCF_000951045.1 Mandrillus leucophaeus
TTCTTAGGTGAAAGTCAGCAAAGTTCCAGAAGGATGAAGTTTATTTTTAAATGTGTTTTAAGCATGCTGCTAAAAGATAAATGGCAATGTTATTTGTAGTTTTGAATTTCTTTTTTGCAAATATAGTTTAGAATTTGGGAGAAGGCCGGGAGAGGTGGCTCATGCCTGTAATCCCAGCACTTTGGGAGGCTGAGGTGGGTGGATCATTTGAGGTCAGGAGTTTGAGACCAGCCTGGCCAAAATGGTGAAACCCTGTCTACTAAAACTGGGGGTGGTGGTGTGCACCTATAATCCCAGCTACTCAGAGGCTGAGGCAGGAGAATGGCTTGAACCCAGGAGGCAGAGGTTGCAGTGAGCCCAGATAGTGCCACTGCACTCCTGCCTGGATGACGGAGGGAGACTCCATCTCAAAAAAAAAAAAAAAAAAAAAAGGAATTTCGGAGCAAAAGACAAATAAATTGGCCTTTCAATTTTGTGCTAATGGAGATATGTGTCCCTGTACCCACAAGTACTTTTGCAATGTGCAGCATCTGAATTTGATCTCTGGAAAATGAAATATTATGAGAGGGGGTTATAACAGTATAGTGAAATTACTTGTTGCTTTCTTTTGTGTGAAATGAAATGTAATTTAAGGCTAATTTAGGGAGTTGAGAGAATTATCTTGAGCTGTTTTACTACTCAAGTCTTTATTAGCTTCTCTTTCTCCCATTGTTTCTCAGATATTCAGATAGATTCAGTAAATGCCCAAGGGTACAGCATACCGCTTTGACTCCATCGGGAGTTCCCTGGCAGATACATATCAAATCTGAAAAACACAAACCAATTCTAACTACTAATAGTAGTTTTTCAGAAAAGCAGTGCACATTATTTAATTACAGATGATTTATTCATAAGCATTAGGAATATGAAATAAATTTAATTTATGAAGATTGGTTTCTTACTCTGTGCTGTTATATGCAATAAGATATAAGGTTAACTGGCTTATCCTCAGTGACTTGACCTTTCTCTTTATTTTCATTATCTTAACAATTTGATTTCATTAAAGAAGCATTAAACAAGGCATTTTATGGTGAATTGTTCAGGCCTTGCACTTTAGAATTCATCTCTTTGGCTACTAGTTGCAAATAGATTGAACTGTACATCAGTTAAGTGCTCCTACAGCACTTAAAACTTTTCATTCAAAATTCTTAAGTCCTTGCTTCACATCAAAGTTACTTGTGCATTAGAAATTGTAGGGTTTTATCTGTAATTTTTTTTGTAGTGGCAAAGTGATTTAGGAAAATCTGGTTTATTATCTAGATCTTGTATTAATCACTAAAAGCAAGAAAATGCATAACAGATGATCTTTGTCCTTTCATGCTATGGAACAAATGATATATTAGAAGAGCAGGTGGTACTACAATCTGTTTTTGTTTTAAAATGATTTTCTACTCAAAACTTATTTGAGCCTAGCTCCTGAACAAATTTATTTAATCTCAGACAAAACTTATTCTAAAGTTTATGATACAGTCCCTGCTTCAATTTATTATACTTTTTCCTCCAAATATTTCCATTTTTTTTGTTTTAAATATTAAACAAGTAAGTCTGGTTGGAACCTAGGACTAAATCTGTAACTCCTAATATTCTGTTGATAACTTTTGTTCTGTTATCCCCAAGTTTGCATTAATATAGACATAGATTCAGGGGCCAACCCATTTGTAAATTGGCAGCTAGTAGCAAGACAAAAAAGACAAAAAAGTTGATTCAGGACTTATAAAGTAATTATTTTAATTAAAAAACACTAAAGTATTTCTGAAACCAACCTAAATTTTTAAATTGAATTAATGTCCTTTGCATTTTCAAATTTTATTATCTTTACATCTGATTTTTAAAGTTAATTTTAAACTAGCTTTAAAAATTATTTAACATCACCATTTTTCAAGTACAAAAATATAACTTCATCTTTTTATAGTTTTTTTGGCATTTGGCATATCTTCACTGACAGTTTACAAATAAACTCTCTTAATATTATTTTCTGTGAAATAGAGAAATAGTTATAGGAAATTTATTGATCTGTGATGCTATTTGTTATTATAGTTCAACTATAACTTGGCATTCCATTTTATTTAATTTGGGGAAGACTTCTTTTCACATAGACTTGGGTATCAATAATTGTGTTTTCCCACAATTTTTAATTCTTTGCACTGACTTATAGTTATGATAGAGTTCATATACTGTATTTAGGTATCAATTAGTTATTCCAGCTTTATAGAAAAGTAGTTAAAGTGATGTGGTATTTTAATGGGCTGAATTATGTCCATCCCAAATTCATAAGTTCGTGTCCTAACTCTTAGTACTTCAGCATGTGACTGTATTTGGAGACAGAATTTTTATAGAGGTAATTAATTTAAATTGAGGTCATTAGGGTGAGTCATAATCCAATTTTACTGATATCCTTAGAAGAAAAAGAAAGTAGGACAGACACATAGAGAAGTAAGACCATTTGAAAACAGGGAGAAGACAGCCATTATAAGCCAAGAAGAGAAGCCTTGGGAGAAACCAACCTTACCTACACCTTGATCTCAGACTTCTAGCCTCCAGAATTGTGAGAAAATAACTGAAAAATTTTAAAATTTATTTTAAGACAGGCTATTGTTCTGTCACCCAGGTCTGGGGTGCAGTGGTTGATGACAGCTCACTGAAGCCTCGACATCCCAGGCTCAAGGGATCCTCCCATGTAAGCCTCCTGAGTAGCTGGGCAGGCGCACGCC
>NW_012101457.1:99930-103615 GCF_000951045.1 Mandrillus leucophaeus
ATTTTTTTTTTTTTTTGGTAGAGATGGGGTCTCACCATGTTGCCCAGGCTGGTTTTGAACTCCCCTCTCAAAGTGCTGGGACTGTGGGCATGAGCCACCGTGCCCAGCCAGAAAATAAGTATCTGTTGTTTAAGGCACCCGGTCTGTGATACTTTCTTATGGCAGTCCTAGCAAACACAGGCGTATTCAGGACCAGAAAAAAAAAGAAGTCAATTAGAATTTGAATTTCAAAGTTTAAATAATGTAATTTCCTTATTTGTTACTTTAACTACATAATAATCCAATGTGAGATTAAAGGAATTCCTAACTCAGATTTATGTGAGAAGCATTGAGGGAGAATTTGAACTTAATGAAAATTTATCACTTAGTCCAGTCAAAACACAGGCATACATTGGAAGCTGAGGCACATGTAATAGTGATAAAATCCTTAACCCTTATCATTAACACTTATATAGTATTTGTTATGTTCCAGGCACTGTTCTGAATATTTTATAGTTATCAAGTCATTTAACCATTACAACTCTGTGAAGTGTAATCTAATTACTATAATCATGTCTATTTTACAGATGAGAAAACTGAAGCCAAAGAGGTTAAATAACTTGCCCAAGGCCATACTCACAGTGAAGGGTAGAACCGTATATGAACCTAATCTTAAGTTTCTATTGGCCTGTTCTTTTCTTTTCTTTTCTTCTTTTTTTTTTTTTTTTAGATGGAGTCTACCTCTGTCGCCCAGACTGGAGTGCAGTGGCGCCATCTTGGCTCACTGCAACCTCCACATCCCTGGTTAAAGCGATTCTCCTGCCTCAGCCTCCCAAGTAGCTGGGATTACAGGTGCCTGCCACCACACCCAGCTAATTTTTGTATTTTTTAGTAGAAAAGGGGGTTCACTGTGTTGGCCAGGATTGTCTCGAGCTCCTGACCTCATGTTCCACCTGCCTTGGCCTCCCAAAGTGCTTGGATTACGAGCCTGAGCTACCATGCCCGGCCAGGCCTTTTCTTTTATTACACTCTGGCAGCTACAGTAAATGCCATAACAGAAGACAAGGGAACTACAAAGGGCACATAACATGTGTATGTCTGCGTCTGTTAGGCAAGATTCAACCAAGTCTTTACGGAATGGTGTAGGGTGAGGAGTGGGGCAAGTAATCATGTCTTGTGGTGCTCGGGACTTAATAAAACCTTTCCATTAGGGACAACATAGTTGCATTTACTTCTCTATGTTGGAGGATAGATTTGAGGAGGTCACATTAGAGGAAAGAAGATGAGTTAAAGTTGTTAAAGTGTCTTGGGTTAGTGGCTGAGTCTCTAAAATCACAAGCAACAGGAGTGAGGTTGCTTCTAATAACCTAAGTCTGTGGTCCAGAGAAGATCAGAGACCATAGTTGATTGAGTTATCTTCCTTAACTGCTTACTTTAAAATGAGCTTGAGTATTAAGAGCTTCTCCATGTCAGGTGTGGTGGCTCACCTCTGTCATATCAGCACTTTGGGAGGCCAAGGTGGGGATATTGCTTGAGGCCGGATATTTGAGACCAGCCTGGGCAACATACTGAGACCACCATCTCTATATTAAATCATATTTTAAATAAAATTATTATTATTTTATTTATTTATTTATTTTGAGATGAAGTCTCACTCTGTCACCCAGGCTGGAGTGCAGTGGCGCTATCTCTGCTCACTACAACCTCTGCCTGTTGGGTTCAAGCAATTCTCCTGCCTTAGCCTCCCAAGTGGCTGGGATTACAGGCGCCTGCCACCACGCTTGGCTCATTTTTTGTATTTTTAGTAGAGACGGGGTTTCACTATGTTAGCCAGGATGGTCTCAATCTCCTGACCTCGTGACCTGCCTGCCTCGGCCTCCCAAAGTGCTGGGATTACAGGAATGAACCACCGCGCCCAGCCAAAAATTTTTTTTTTTTAAAACAACTTCTCTGAAATCAAGGCAACAACCTGAGCTGACGGGAGAAAAAAGAACAGCTCTTTGTCACTGAGGCTGGAGTGCAGTGGTACCGTCTCAGCTCACTGCAACCTCTGCCTTCCAGGTTCAAGTGATTCTTGTGCCTCAACCTTCTGTGTAGCTGGGAATACAGGCACGCACCACTACCCTTGGCTAATTTTTGTATTTTTTAGTAGAGTCGGGGTTTCATCATGTTGGCTAGGCTGGTCTCGAACTCCTGGCCTTAAGTGATCCACCTGCCTCAGCCTCCCAAAGTGCTGGGATTACAGGAATGAGCCACCGTGCTCGGTCATTGTAAGTTGTTTTTATTTTAATTTTTATTTAATTATTTTGAGACAGTGTCTTGCTCTGTCGCCCAGGCTGGAGTGCAGTGGTGCGATCTTGGCTCACTACAGTCTCTGCCTCCCGGGTTCAAGCGATTCTCCTACCTCAACCTCCTGAGTAGCTGGGACTACAGGTGCGCACCACCACGCCTGGCTAATTTTTATATTTTCAGTAGAAACAAGGTTTCACCATGTTGGCCAGGCTGGTCTCAAACTCCTGATCTCATGATCCACCCACCTCGGCCTCCCAAAGTGCTAGGATTACAGGCGTGAGCCCCTGCGCCTGGCCATAAGTTATTTTTTATCACTATCATATAAATAAATAAAATTTACAATTCCCAGGTGAGCAACTCTTAAATTCCCAAGCCAGTGCTAGACGAGCACTGTGACCTAAGTTGGCCATCTGTAGAAAAAGCAAAGCAAAACAAAAAACACTTGGTTAATCCATCTGTATGACATTCTGGAAAGGGAAAAACTATGGAGACAGTAAAAGGATTCATGGTTGCCAGGAGTTAAAGAAGAGGGAGGGATGAATAGGAGTACAGAGGAGTTTTGAGACAGTAGAACTCCTCTGTATGATACTATAATGGTAAATACATGTCGTTATACATATTTGTCCAAACCCATAGAATGCACACCAAGAGTGAACTCTAACGTAACTATGTGCCTTGGATGATAAGGATGAGTCAGTGTAGGCTCATCAGTTGTAACAAATGTACCTGTTTGGTGTGGGATGCTGATAATCAGAGAGGCTATACATGTATTGCGGTTAAGGGTATATGGAAAATCTCTGTACTTTTTGCTCATTTTGTTGTGAACCTAAAACTGTTCTAAAACATTAAGTCCATGTGGAATAAACAAAACACATTTGATTCATTGTTTTCTGATCAATCGATTCCTTCAATAATTCTGCAGACATTTATTGACTGCCTACTGTGTACCAAACATTGTTTTAAACCTTGGGGATGCCTCAGTAAATAAAACAGGTCAAGCTCCTGTGTTCATGGAGATTATGGGGAAGTCAGATAATAAGTAGCTACATGTAAAATATCAGGTAGTGAAAAGTACTAAGAGGAAATTAAACATCTTAAAGGGATGGAGTGCTGTGGGTAATGAGGGGCAGAGCTCTTCAGGCTTTTAGGAAACGCCTCTCTGAGAGGTTACCTTTAATAGACACTTGAGAAAAGTGTAATGGGCTGAGCCATATAAAGATCTTGGGTTAGAGAACTAAGGCATAAGATCAGCAAGAGAAAAGGCCCTGAGGCTTGGGATCTTTTTTTTTTTTTTTTTTTTTGCTCCTGAAGTTCAGGGACTATGTGAATTCTTTTTTTTTTTTATTTTATTATTATTATACTTTAAGTTCTAGGGTACATGTGCATAACGTGCAGGTTTGTTACATATGTATAC
>NW_012101457.1:105020-126674 GCF_000951045.1 Mandrillus leucophaeus
TCATTGGTAGCTTGATGGGGATGCTTGGGATCTTTGAGAAAAATCAAGGGGACTTGTGAGCCTGGGGCTCAGTGAGTGATGGGAGAGTATTAAGAGAGGCAGTCGGAGAGTGAGCCAGGCGCCAGAGCACACAGAGGCTGGCTAGCAGGGGTGCAAACACAGGTTTTATTTTGTTTGTGATAGAAAGAGGGTTATAAGGTAGGAAGAGAAATGATCTGATATAATTTAGTCAATAGGGACAAGAGTGAAAGCAAGGTGGCTATTAGGAAGCTGTGTAGGAATCTGTTTGAGATCCTGATGTCTTGGAATAAATTAGTGCATTGAAATTCATAGGAAGTGAGTTGAGCCTAAGATCTATTTTTAAGGTATAGCCAAAGAGATTTTCTGGTGAAGTGCACATGGATTGAGTTTGAGAATCATGGATGTTACTGAGGGTTGGTTCAGATAGGTGAATGGTGGTATCATTTACTAAGATGAGGTACACTGGGGAAGGATCAAGAATGGGTATAAGAATTAAGAATTTAGTTCTGGTTAAGGAGGAGCTGCTTATTAGTATTCAAGTGAAGATGTTGAGGAGGCAGTTGGATATTTGGAGTTCAGCAGTGAGATCAGACCTGAGATGAATATTTGAGAGCCATACTTGTATGGATCACCCAAGTACTCAGTGTGTGGGGAGAGCTCAAGCCTGAGCTCTGGCTTTCTCCAACATTTAGAGGGTCCAGTAAAGGAGACAGAGACGGAGGCATGAGTATGACTAACCTACTAAAAACAATGCAAATTGTAAATGTAATATCAGAATCATTAAAATTATTAAAACAAGAGACTGGGACATTCTAGGTCTTGGGGTACCTACAAATTAATTTATACCTGAAAAGATACCCCCAGATCCTCATTCTCTTCTCTGCTGTATTCAAGGGTATAATTGAGCTACCATTTTTTTCCCAGTCACTGGAGAAACTATTATTTTGAGGTTTAACCATAGATGGAAGAAATGCCAATATGTAAAGAACTTGTGAATATATGAATATGCCAAATAAGTGAATTTTTGGATATGCTAAAATGTCAAGTTGTGAATAAACAAATATGTAAAAATGAAATATTTGTTGATTTATTGTGAGTGGCATTTTCATAATTCGAAAGCTTTTGTTAATGCTTGCATATCAGTATAACCTGGGAAGCTTTAGAAGCATACCAATGCCTGGGATCTACCCCAGACCAATTAAATCAGAATTTCTGAAGCATCAGCTTTTTTACTTTTCCTCAGGAAATTCTGATACGCACCCAGCGTGGAAAACCACTTGCCTCTATGTATATATCACTTTATGTAGCTGTAATTATTATATTCTTTTCATATGGTATTTCCTTTTTGCATAATCATTACAGTTTGAGACTTGATAAATTGAATAATATTGACATAGTATCATATACAGTACTTAGTCATTGTCCAATGGTTAAGACTAAGGTTGCATTTAATTTTGGAGGCCATGTGTAACACCGCAATTAATTTTTTCACCAGTCATATTGTATCCTTCAGCAAAATATTAGGACATGATATGCAGTTCATTATATTCATATTACTTTCTAAACCTTTAAAATGATTTACAAGCCTCTGGAGTATTTGGGGAAACAGATTCATCAAAATCTTACCCAAGTTGAGTGTTAGGTATTTTCTTTTTTAATTGCTAGAGTAATGGATTGTATTAATGAGAGCACTTTTTCTTGCAAACAGTGGAAACCAACTTGAAGCCTCTTAAAAGAAAAAATATTTGTTATGTGACTAAAAAGTCCAGAGGTTATCAGAATTTTGGCAGCGAAGGATCCAGGAAGTGAAATAATGGTGCGAGATTCAATTTCTCTTTTTCTAGTGGTCAGCGTTGCATTATTCTTGATGGACTTTATTCTTGGGCAGGACCTTATATCCTGCTAGTTTAGACTCCTTTAATACTCTAGCATAAGCCTGGGATTCATTCTGATTGGCTCAGCCTGAACTAATCTCTTTGGCTACATGCCTCTCTTGGATTCAGGTTTAAAATCTCCATATCAGAAGAACATGGATTCAGAAATGGGGGAGAATGATGCTGTAGAGAGATGCTAGGCAAGCAAAAACCACGTCTACAACATAGATTTGAGATTATGTGTAATTTTAGCATGCATTTACGTTACTGTTCTAACATTATTTTAATACAATGTTTAGGATGTTTACATAGCAACATATACCACATTATTTAATTAAGTAATCAATTTATTTATTTATTGAGGCAGGGTCTCTCTTCATCACCCAGGTTGGAGTGCAGTGGGGTGATCTCGTCTCACTGCACCCTCCGCCTCCCGGGTTCAAGCAATTCTCGGCCTCAGCCTCATGACTAACTGGGTTTACTGGGGTGCACCACCAGGCCTGGCTAATTTTTGTATTTTTGGTAGAGACAAGGTTTCACCATGTTGGCCAGGCTTGTCTGGAATTCCGGAGCTCAAGTGATCTGCCCGCCTTGGCCTCCCAAAGTGCTGCGATTACAGGCATGAGCCACTGTGCCTGGCCTATTTTAAAAATTACATTTATTTAAATAAAGAATCCTTTAAAATATTTATAAAAGAAAAATAATTGATTTTCAGAATAACAACTTTGCTTGTTAAGAATTCTACATATATAAACTTTTTCTTGACATCTGTAGGTCAAGATTTGGCTCAAAGGCTTGTGAAATTAGCATTGATGAGCACAGGACATAGTGAAGAAAAACAAACATAAACAAGAAATTAGCATTGAAATTATGAAATTAGACATGTAGAATGTCCAGTTGCACATATGGTGTTCTATGGGATAGTTATTCTGAACATATTGTGTGCTCACAAATTATATCTCTTGAATTTTAGGAGTGATAGAAGATTCAGCAGCTCCTGAGGTATGTCTTTTTAATCTGTTGGTGGTTTATTAAAAAGAGAAATCATAACTCTAACCAGCCCATCACCATAATTTTAAAGTTTGCAAAACACCAGCAATCATATATAATTGAAGTCGTATTGGTAAAGAATTATTAATCATTTATTCAAGGTGATGGAGCATAACACTCATGCCTAAAATATTCCCATTCAGAAGGCAAGATGAAAAAGCAATATAGCAATCTCTTTTGAAAACCAGCTTATCATTTATACAGTACAAGGCACAGTAGTAAAAATAAAGTGCTTATGTTCATTTCTGAAGGCACCACTAATACATTAGAACCCAAACTGTGATAAGGACAAGATTAGATCAAATTTTCTCTACAATAATACTGAAACATTTGGTTACATGAGAAAAAAATATCTATGCTGTTTCCTATTAGCTTCTTTCTTTTTGTTTTCATCTATTAAAATTAATGTGATCTCTAGTAGTAGCATGTCACATTCTTATGATACATAAGGTACATTTTCATGTGCTCTTTAACAAGAATACAGCCTAGGAAAAGGATTTAAAAAAATTGTTTTTCTTTTAGGGATGTGGTCTCACTATATTGTCAGGCTGGAATGCAGTGACTATTCATAGGAGCGATCCTACTATTGTTCAGCACGGGAGTTTTGACCTGCTCCATTTCCGGCCTGGGCCAGTTCACCCCTCTTTAGGCAACCTGGTGGCCCCCTCCCAGGAGGTCACCATATTGATGCCAAACTTAGTGCGGACACCTGGTTGGCACAGTGCACTACAGCCCAGAACTCCTGCACTACAGCCCAGAACTCCTGGGCTCAAGCAATCCTCCCACCTTAGCCTCCCGAGTAGCTGGGACTACAGACCCACATCACCCTGCGCCTGGCTGTTTTTCTTTAGTGTTGACAAACTGAGGTCATTTGGGAAGAGTAACAGTGGAAACAGAGCAAGGTGGAGAACATTTGTAATTATGGCAAGGTATAATATTTTAAGACATGAACCTCTATTTACTTATCTATACTAAGGGCAACTAATAAAATGTATCTGCTACAGATAAATACACAACAAAATAATATATGTATGGATTGATAAAAATTGAGGCTCATAGAAATTTGACTTTTAACTTTAACTCACGAAGTTTGTAATTCATTAGCTATAAAATTAGCTCAGAGACTAACTGTATAGAAGTAATATTAGTATTCATCTTCACCTAAGAATGAAAACATTCTTTACACCTAGAATCTTAAAAAATGTTTTTGGCTGAGCACGATGGCTCATGCCTATAATCCCAGTACTTTGTTAGGCTGAGGAAGGAGGATCACTTGAACCCAAGAGTTCAAGACCAGCCTGGGCAACACACAGAGACCCCATCTCTACAAAAAGTTAAAAAAAAAATAGCCAGGCATGTGGTCCCAGGTACTTGGAGGGCTGAGGCAGAATAATTGTTTATGCCTGGGAGATCAAGACTGTAGTAAGCTGTGGTTGCGCTATCAGAGTGAGACCCTGTCTCAAAAAAAAAAAAAAAACAGTTTCTTCAGCTATCAGTTGGATACAGAAAAACTTTCCCTTACATTTGAATTTCTGGATCTTCAGGCCTGTCAAGTCATTATGCCCTACCCCACATTCTATCCTTATGAAAGTTCCAATAATAGACATGTTTATAGATGATTTCTACATTTCTATGATTCTAATCTGGATGCATTCTTGCAAGTTAACTTTTCCTTAGTTGATTCATAAAACAAGAGCTAACACTTACTGTTTTTATGTCAGTTATTCTTCTAAACACTTTACCTGGATGTTGGTACCATTTTACAAATGGAGAAACCGAGTCAAGGGAAGTTAAGTGTCATGCCTACAAACACATAGCTAGTAAATAAAGTTATTCTGGCTTGGATGTCCAATACTCTATGACCTCATATGAAGCCTTATCACCTTTAGGGTGGAACTTCTTTTCTTTGTAAGAGCTAAAGTGTCCACCTACAATTATAGAGCAGTGAAAGAGCTAAAGAGATAGTTGAAGCCTTTCTAGGACACCAATCAATGAGCTCTGAAGAAAATTCCAGAAACCAGTTTTAAAATTCTGATTAAAATTTCTATAAAGCATGAAATTAGAAATTTCTCGGACTGGGCCAGGCGTGGTGGCTCACACCTGTAATCCCAGCACTTTGGGAGGCTGAGGCAGGTGGATCACGAGGTCAGGAGTTCGAGACCAGCTTGGCCAACATGGTGAAACCCTGTCTCTACTAAAAAGTAAAAGAATTAGCTGGACATGGTAGTGCGTGCCTGTAATCCCAGCTATTCGGGAGGCTGAGGCAGGAGAATCGTTGAAAACTGGGAGGCAGAGGTTGCAGTGAGCTGAGATTGCACCACTTCACTCCAGCCTGGGTGACAGAGCAAGACTCAGTCTCAAAAAAAAGGAGAAATTCCTCAGACTACACTTTTTAAGAAGACACTATTGAAATTTAATTATTTCTGTTGACCTTATGGAATCTAATAGTGGAACCTGACGAAAGTGTCTCCTAGCATTGTTCTTACTGTGCTAAAGAATCACATGTATGCTATCGTATTGAAGATTGAAACTCTTTCTCACTTTTAAACAATTTTAATAAATATGTGGGTCAAATTTCTCTTGAAATTTTCTTTATTTTAACAGCGATTACTTTTAGAATTAAAACTGAAAAGTCCATGTAGCTAGACTGTTAGTATGCCAAAACAGTAATAATTTGGAAAAAATTGAGTTGGTTAAAAATTATAGCATTAACTATCTAACATGGCAGTTCTCATTTTGTTCTCAGAATACTTTTGTGCCCTTAAAAATTGAGAATTAAAAAACCTTTTTTGTTTAGAAAATTTTATTTATAGGCCAGGCGCATTTGCTCATGCCTGTAATCCCAGCACTTTGGGAGGCCGAGGCGGGCGGATCATGAAGTCAGGAAATGGAGACCATCCTGGCTAACACAGTGAAACCCCGTTTCCACTAAAAATACAAAAATTAGCCAGGCGTGGTGGCGGGCGCCTGTAGTCCCAGCTACTCTGGAGGTTGAGGCAGGAGGATGGAGTGAACCCAGGAGGCGGAGCTTGCAGTGAGCTGAGATCGCGCCACTGCACTCCAGCCTGGGTGAGAGCGAGACTCTGTCTCAAAAAAGAAAAGAAAATTTCATTTGTTAGTATTTACCATACCAGAAAATGGGAAAATTCTTTAAAATAATTAATTTTAAAAGTAACACATCATTTAGTATTAACATCTATGATACGTTTTTTATATTTATTTATTAACATTATTCTTTTTTTTTTGGAGACAGAGTCTCATTCTGTCACCCAGGCTGGAGTGCAGTGGCATGATCTTGGCTCACTGCAGCCTCTGCCTCCCAGGTTCAAGTGATTCTCTGGCCTCAGCCTCCTGAGTCACTGGAATTACAGGGATACGCCACCATGCCCAGCTAATTTTTGTGTTGACCGGGTTTCACCATGTTGGCCAGGCTGGTCTCGAACTCCTGACCTCAGGTGATCTGCCCACCTCAGCCTCCCAAAGAACTGGGATTACATGCATGAGCCACTGCACCTGGCCTTTAACATTATTATTTACAGACAGGGTCTTACTCTGTTGCCCAGGCTGAAGTGCAGTGGCGTGATCAGAGCTCACTACGGTCTCAAACTCCGGGGCTTGAGTGATCCTCCTGCCTTGGCTTCCCAAAGTGCTGGGACTTCAGGCGTGAACCACCATATATATATTTTAAAATGAAGAAATAATATATTTTATAGAACAATATAATTAGTGATAAAAATGTATTTTATATTTTTACAAATATGTTTAATGTTTGGACTAAGAAAAGACATTTGGATTCTAATATCTGTTTCTGGATTCAATCTGTTGTGATAATGTTGCTTTGATTGAAGTATAAGAAGAAAATCTGGTCTCATCCAGATATGTAGTTGGAAATAGCATTTTTAAAAAAGATAATTATGGATTTTTTTTTCTCTTATTACATCCAACTTGTCAAGTGGCAGTTTCTTGAAGGTTGTTTGCAATGTGGATCTGAAACCATATCAATGAACTTCTTGTCTCTGTTACCTTAAAATTCATTCACTGTCTTGCACTTTAAATGGATCATTGCCCAGGCATGATTCTGTAACATCATGCATTGGTCATTTAGAAAATATTGGCTCACTGATTTTGCACATCTTCCAAATGTTGACATTTCTTTAGGCAGTATCACAAATCACATTTATTCTTATCACTACCAATTTCATCAGAAATGTCTTCAAGTATTGGGCAACTGACAAGCTCGTTGTGGAGAACACAAGTTTTTCAAAATTCTAGCTTTAGCTTGAAAGCTTAAATTTTATCATTGGTGACATATAACACCAGTTATTTTTCTTGAAGTGACAGTAGAGTGACCAACTCACTCAGCTTTGCCCAAGACTTCCAAGGGTTTGCAGATCCCACTTTGAGACCCACTGATTTAACAGAATATTGTTTATACAGTGTATATGATGAATATTTGATATTAATTGCTCTTGAGTAAATATTACCACAGTTCTTACTTTTTTTGTCTTTTCATTCATTGTTATAGAGGTCAGTATCTCCATTTAAAACTATATTCACCTCTGGAAAAGGTACTCCAAATAACTTCAAATTATGAATCAGAAATACCCTCTTGATGTGGAGAAGGGTCAGTTAAAAAAAATACTGTGAATATAGTATAGTGAATGACAGTCAGGGAAACACTGTCTCCCTAGGGGTCTTGGAAATATATGGGCTGGTGTTTTGTTTTATTTGACTTTGTTGTTGCAACTGGGGAGGGGAGTCACTGGCATTGAGTACCCCAGGGTTAGGGATGCTAAATGGCTTCCCAACCAAGAAATCCAACCCCATTAACAAAAACATCACTTTTGAGAAACACTATATGTTCTCCAGCTTTCCGTAGTAAAATGACAAGTGCTTTGTTCCTTCAGGAGGAATATGTACCAAGGAACAGTAAGCGCTATGTCAAAGGAGAAGAAGAAATGACAACATATTCCTGGAAGGTATATGTGCGAATGGGAATGGGACTGAGTTATATGGCCCTGTTGGTAGAATTACTAAGGATGGAGGGAGGAGAGATTGATGGCATGCATGAGAGCACCAGGTCTTCCTTGTGAATTACCTTCTCTATCTGGCACCTGCAGCCCTGATTACAGTATCATTTCAACAAAGATGATTTTTAAATTGTAATTTATAATGTGATATATAATATATATACACATACATTTATTGCACATTCCAAAATACATTTCACCTATATTTCCTTATTCAATAGGAGGCAATTTGACAAAGTTCTAAAACAAAAACAAAATTTGTTTTTTATATAATCTACATAGAATAAAACTGATAGGTTTACTATTTTCAGAGATTTTAGCTACTTAGTTCCTATTGTTTTAAAACAGAAAACTTAGACTGCAAGGAGGGAATAGACTTAGTAAAAAAAATCACTTGGTAGCTCAATGAAAGTAATTGCCAATACATGGAGATAACTGGACTTAGAAGGTCATGACTAGACCAGGTATTTAGAATTTATTTGCATTTTAAAAGTCTAATCCATTGCAAACTCATATGGGTGAAGCGCGAGGTTTTGTTTTTCCGTTTCAATGTTTTATAAAAGCTTAGCTTTTTAAGTTGTGGTAAGTATCAAAAGGAAATATTAATTAAAGCAAAGTATCATAATAATCCTTTGTGCGATTTTATCATAAAACATTCTCAATTTCTCATATACTTTTTTTTTTTTTTTTTTAAAAAGACTGTGTCTCATTCTGGAATGCAGTGACACAATCAGAGTTCACTGTAAGCTTGAACTCCTGAGCTCCAGTGATCCTCTTACCTTAGTCTCCCAAGTAGCTGTGACTACAGGTGCATGCCACCATGCTTCAGCCTCTCAACGCACTGGGATTAAAGGCATGAGCACCCACGCCTGGCCATGGACTTATTTATTTTTTTTATTTGTCAGCTGGGAACTTTGATTCCTACGTATTTTCTGCCCTAGTATTTTGTTTGTTTCAAGACTCCTAAGACATTATCTCTCAATGGTCAGAAAAAGGCTAATACTATTTATTTATTTTCTATATCTTTGGTTGCCTTGATAAAACAAATAATTGAGGAAAAACAGTTTTAAACAAGAAACCTTACCTAATGAATCGTCAGTGTACTTATCTAGTATTTGGCACTTCAGATCATATTTCTCCTATCCCTGTTTTAGTAGTTATGAGAAATCTGTAGATTGTTTCTCTTTGAAATCAGAAAAAGTGGATTTAAATCCTAGATCTGCTTCCATCATCTGAGTGACTTGGCTAAGTTTCTTAAGCTCTCTAGGTCTCAGTTTCCTCATTTGAAAAATAAGGAATGGGCCGGGCATGGTGGCTCATGCCTGTAATCCCAGCACTTTGGGAGGCCGAGGTAGGCAGATCACCTGAGGTTGGGAGTCCAAGACCAGCCTGACCAACATGAGAAACCCCGTCTCTACTAAAAATACAAAATTAGCTGGGCATGGTGGAGCATTGCTATAATCCCAGATACTTGGGAGGCTGAGGCAGGAGAATCGCTTGAACCCAGGAGGCAGAGGTTGTGGTGAGCCGAGATTGCACCATTGCACTCCAGCCTGGCCAACCAGAGGAAAACTCCATAACAACAACAACAACAACAACAACAACAAAAGAGGAATGAGATTATTATACGGTTATTATGAGGATTAAATTATATTCAGCTTATAATTAAAATTCTCAATGCCTGGCCAAGAGTTGATACTTAACAATAATGATTTCTTCTTAGATCTTCTTTAAAAAAGGTAAACTAAAATCAAATGATTTTGGATATGTGCTTAGTTTAGATTGCAATTAACTTTGATTTGCCTTAATTTTGATTCAGGTTTCAGTTTCTTTTGAGGTCTTATTTTAAAATTTGGTATTTGCTTAAGTGGATTTTAAATTTGAATCTAGGTAATAATTATCCATGTTCTTCTGACAGGAAAAATCTATGAATAAAAAGTGCTTTTGAAAAGGACGTGGGGCCAGGTGTGGTGGCTTATGCTTGTAATCCTAACACTTTGGGAGGCTGAGACAGAAAGAATACTTGAGCCTAGGAATTCTGTACAGGGAGACTGTCTCTACCAAAAAAAAAAAAAAAAAAGCCATGCATGGTGGTACACACCTGTGGTCCTACTCAGGAGGCTGAGGTGGGAGGATCACTTGGGCCTAGCAGGTCTAGGCTGCAGTGAGCTGTGATTACACTATTGCACTCCAGCCTGTCTTTAGACCCTGTGTAAAAACAAAAAACAAAAACAGGAGGTGGGCTTAGGAGGTTAAGGAGGCCCCAAAACTGTCCAGGATTTTGCACAGCATCTGTCATCTAGTGGGGCTCTTAGCTGATCAATGAATGTGTCCCATTTCTGCCTTTCACATCATGAGCATCTCTGGGTGTGCTAGTGGGCAGGTGGAAGGAAGCCTCTTAGGGTCTGGTTCATCATTGGATATTTTTTCCTTTTTTTGTTGACACAGGATCTCACTCTGTCACCCAGGCTGGAGTGCAGTGGGGCGATCACGGCTCACTGCAACCTTAATTTCCCAGGCTCAAGTGATCCTCCCACCTCAGCCTCCCAAGTAGCTGGGACTACAGGTGTGCACCACCACATCTGGCTAATTTTTGTATTTTTAATAGAGATGGAGTTTCACCATGTTGCCCAGGCTGATCTCGAACTCCTGGGCTCAACAGAGTCACTTGACTTGGCCTCCCGAAGTGCTGGGATTGCAAGCATGAGCCACCACACTCAGCCATTAACTTATTTTTATCTGTTATGGAAATTATAAACATGATAGAACCATTAGTAAACACAAATGAGAATAAACAAGAATTTAAGAATAATCCATAGTCATTGTTCTCAGTATTACAACCACTTTAACAGAGATACATCTTTTAAACAAAAATAAGACGAGATATTTAATGTCACATTTCTGTCTGGCTTCTTTTAGGATGAATATTGGAGAGCTGGCTACATTAAATCTATACTTTGAAAATGAACTGTGGGTAGTTTTTGGTTTTTTTTTTTGTTTTTTTTTGAGACAGAGTTTTGTTCTTGTTGCCCAGGCTGGAGTGCAATGGCACAATCTCAGCTCACTGCAATATCCGCCTCCCCGGTTCAAGTGATTCTCCTGCCTCAGCCTCCTGAGTAGCTGGGATTAAAGGCATGTGCCACTACGGTGGGCTAATTTTTTTACTTTTAGTAGTGACAGGGTTTCTCCATGTTGGTCAGGCTGGTCTCGAACTCCCAACCTCAGCTGATCTGCCCGCCTCAGCCTCCCAAAGTGTTGGGATGACAGGCGTGAGCCACTGCGCCTGGCCTGAGGTTTGGGTAGTTTTAAGGCATATGCAATTCCTAAGAATCCTCAGTTTTTGAAAAATTGAATACCTATTTATAAATGGTAGCATTTAACAATACCTTTTTTATATGCTTTTCAAATCCATACTAGTACTGAACTATTATTTCTGTGAATTATTAAGTTGCCTAATACTTTGAGCCTATTCATCCTGAGAACAATTCAGTTTTCAATCATTTCTAAGCTTTTATTGAAGTCTTGATTTCCCCTTCCATAGAAATAAACAGAAGGTAACTGAGAGAGACAACAAGCCTGTTGTTTAGCAGCAAGCTTTTAGCACAAAATTGCTGTCTGCACAAGTGGTATCAACCATCATTACACCTGCTTGCAAATGTGAAGACAAACAGGGCCATGATCGGTCAATCTGATTATTGACTTCAGGCATCCCACTTCAAAGGTGATTGCAATTTCACCAACTGTCCCAGCCATGTGTGAAAACCGTGCTTTAAGGAACTCTGCGACCATTAATAGGTTAAATGAGAACATTGCTCTGAAAGTTTATGAAGATTACCCAGGCAATGAGAATATGAGCTGTGTCTAGCCCCCTCAACTAGCATTTGCAACCATTCTTTTAAATTCTAGTGTCAAATTTTAAGTATCTCATTATAGTTTTTCTAACAGTAGCAAATTACAGAAAAGAAGATCTTACTTTTGACTGTTAAACAGCAATTAAGCATTTGCCTCTAAAATTCTAAATTTGCTTCCTTCATGGTAAGGTCAGCTTGGTTGAATTAGCTAAAAACGTGTACTTCTTCATATACTGACTTCCAGAACCGTTCAAGTGATCTTTTGCATTATGTTCTTGTAGATACATGAGATTTAGAGAAGAGGTAAAAGCTGAATTAGTCATTATCGCACTAACTTTGTGATTATAAATTTACTTAGAGGTTCTTTAAAAGTTTTAATACAATTGATAGCTCAGCCTATTTAAAGAAACAACAGGTCTATGACTCTGTGTACTAGGCTTAGCATTACATTTTCACTGCTTTCTGATGTCAATACTTGTTACTGTCTTTGTAATTAAATCTAGTTTCCATTTATCATCCAAACCAGGCAACCAGTAACTTTACATTTCTCTTCCATTACCTTCAAAGGAGTAATCCTCCATTTACTCATCTATTTTCAAATGCCCAGATTCACTCCTCAACCTGCCCATATCTCATGAGGCTGTGCACAAAAATAAGGCCAGAAAGAACTGCGGTTTATAATTATACAGTGTATTGACCCTTGGAGTGGTGTTTTTTGAATTACTATTTTTTTTTAAATTAAAGATTCAGAAAAAGGAAGAATTCAGGACTTGCTTTTCATGTCATCTCCACGAAGATGTTAAGAAGAGCTGCTCTGCACCCATCCTGTTTGTAAAAACAACCTTCCCAGAGGAGCCCCACACCATTATTGTTCTCTCCATTCCTGTTGGTAATTGATTCAGGAAGCTTTCTTGAAGAATGTGGGTTTCTACTTCATTATTACTACTGCTGAATATGTTACACATGGATTGTAAAAAATTTTAATGCATCAAAATGAATAGCAATACAACTATAATGAATATAATTTAGGCCTTCAGGGTACAGAATTTGCAGTGCTGCAAACATTCATTTTGAACATCAATGATAATTACATTGTAGCTATAACAATATAGAAAATGGACTGAAATGACCTTCCTTCTGTAATATTCTGCAAGTTGTTTGATAAAAGGTATTCCATCACTTGTTAAGTTGTCTGTTTTGTATGTAGGGGAAGATGGAGGTAAGGGTGTGTGGAATGAGAGACAATGAGAGGAGGACAGATGGGAATATGGGATGTAGTTCTTTATTTTATGATTGTATTACAGTTTATAAGAAATAGTGATGTTAGTAAGCTTCAGCAAGGACCCACCATAAATGTAGGTAGAGGCAGGGACAGAGAGCAGGACACTGAAACAAGTTATATGGTCTCAGTAATGGGACAATGCCACTTTGTTTTCTTCTTCTTCTTCTTCTTTTTTTTTTTTAAGGGAATGCAAGTCAAACAATAAGTGGAAGACTCTCAAGCTTAGTCACCCAGGTCATGACATGAAGGTCAGTTTGGTCTCTCTCTTCACTTCCTCCCACCCCACAGGGAGTCGTCTGCTTGAGGAAAGATAGACACATTGCCAGGCCACAGTGCAGGGCCCATTGTCATCCTGAGCCACCCTGGCTCCCCGCAGGCCTCCTGAGTCGCAGCCTAGCAATGTAGCAAAAGGTGAGCCAATGTGGCCGGGTTTTCCTCTCCCACATGCCAAATATGTCCACAGCTTCGAGTACCACTTTCCTCTGAGCAAATTCCTCCCCACTCTCTTTCAAAATGTTAATTACAGTTTATCCACTATGTTCCCAGCATTACCACTTTTTTGAGCAGGTAAATCAGATAATTCTTCTCATGAGCTTCAGCTTCCTGCTGAGTTGTGTCCTCTCTTCTGGAATGACTGAGGAAAGGTGCTGTGCACAGAAAGTTCAGCTAATGTGTGGCTGCTCTACTCCTCCAGCTGAGACCATTTGTTTGAAGGATATTACCATCAGTTACAATGGAATCTTGAAACATTTTCACTCCAGTATGCTGCCATCTTGCAATCTCCTTGAGCACTAGAGGGATTTTTTTTCTTAAGGATTTTTTTTTTTTTTTTTGGTAAGGTTTCACCAATAAGAAGCCTCCCTCAAAATGAGCGAGACTCAGCAGGTCTGGCACAGCTAACCTTGATCGTTTCTAGCTGGTGTGTTATTGCTGCTTCTTGCCCAGCCTCCTTTCTGTTTTTAAACCTGGCCTCCTCTTTTATGTTCACTTATTTCATTATTTGAAAGAAAACAGCAGGACCCGGAAACTCTAGTCCAGTCATGCTCCTGGACTCCTGTCTTGCCCTGCGGTTTCTTTTGATCTAAATTTGTTTCTCACTATTACAAATGTGGTAGCTGAGAAGCCTGCAGAATCTGAAACAAACTAAGGGTTTGTATGAGGACTTACATATTAATGTAAGTGTGGGAAGCAAGGTTTATCTTCTATGTATTTCTACCTGATTGCACGTTGGCTACAATGGCAGATATTGCATCCTTGCTTCCCCACCAGAGGTTTTATGGCCACAAGGAAGTATGAGTTCCTACATTTAATTACAGCATATGGTGAGTTACAACATGCTCTGCTGCTGGTTTTACCACTTGAGAAGTAATTGGGGGATTGTCCATTCTTAGATATTTAATTGCCTCAGGGCTGCAGAAGAGGTGTTGCCACAAGCTGGTTTCACAATGAAAGGCCACCTCTGGGATGCAACAGATTAGGCTTGCCTGCTTTTCTTGGGCAAAGACAACATGAACTCCAACCTGCCTTTGTAATAAACTGCTCTTTCATCTTTATTTTTTGCTTTCTTGGCTGGCTTTTAGAAAAAAAAGTCAAATTTTAAAAGAAATGGTACTTAAATGGGAAATTGGCTGCTCACTATTCAGTTAGGGAAAGCATATGTGGCATTCTATCAGTGGTCCATCATGTACATATTTTTATTTGAATTGAAGTGGCTGCCCTTTTCCTAAATCTCCTTAATTTATTCAATAAAAATATTATCCCCTAAATATGCCAGACACTAAGGGTTTTAAATTTCATCTTGTTTTTTATATTACGTATTTCATATTGGATATTTAAAATAATATTTTGAGTTTGTGTTAATATACTATTTTCCATTTAGCCATGTTGACTTTTTTAAAGAGTTTCAAGATATAACTTATATCTACATTTGCACCATAATGTGAATTCGTGATTTTCAACTCACTTGAAATACTGTTTTTAATTGAGTTGATTTGTTTTGTAGACTAATTTTATGTGTAATTGAAATGTTTCTTTAATAGATACTTCAGTACATTTTGTTGCCATGGATTCATTTCTCACATCTAATTCCTAAGCCTGGAAAAATAATTTTTAAAAATTAGCAGAAAATATTTCTTTTTAGATGAGTCTTAAGACCTTTCCAGTTTCAGATTGCCTTCTGTTGAAATGAGAAGTTGTGTTTTAGAAGGACACGATTGATCTCCATGATGTCAGCTTCAAAAATCAATCAGCCTAAATAAGGAACTAGGGCTTCATGGAGGAAGGCTAATTTCACGGTTGTGGCAGGGAAGGTACATGATAAGTCTGGGATTTTTGTGTGTCAGAAAGTAAGGAGGTGCTCAAACAATGGTGAGTATGCATCAAAATGACACAAAAGCCAGCTTGAATGAATTGCAACAGGTATCCCAGTACAAATCTGGGATAATTTTAGCAAGAGTGAGAGAGAGAAATTAATTAATTATAAATGAATGAAATAAGATTTAATGGGTGCAAACTCCTAATAGCTGAATAAGGAAGAAGAAAAAGCTGTTTCTTACAGCAAAATCCTGGCTGATAGAGAAGACAAATAGGTAAAATGGAGTTAGAAAATTACCATTTTATAACCATCACAGTAAAACTGATTCTCATTAGAATGATCAATAGATGCCAGATCTAGCAGAGGGAATTCTGATGAGGAACAAGTTATTTACCCGGTCTCAAAATACCTCTTCACAAGTTACTTAATAATTATGAGGGAAAATAGTGTAGAAGCAGAATAACATCTTACTTAACCAAGTAGATCAACACTAATATCATCAACAAGAGGCAAAGGAACATTAAGTGCCTCCCAATGTGATAACACAAGCAAGACACAACATCACTCATGTGGTAATCCAACCAAAAATGAATGATCTCTGTCTAATCATAAGGAAGCAGCAGAGAAACCCAAATCTTAATAGATTTCATTCTATGAAACAACTGGCCTGTATTAATCATAAATGCTGATGGCATGAAAGACAAAAGAATGTTGAGAAACTGCTTTAAATTAAATGAGTCTAAAGAGACAGGACAACTTAATGCAATATGTAATCCTAGACAGTATCCTGAACTGGACAAAGATTCTTTAAATAATATTTTGAAAACAATTAAGGAAATTAAAATGAACTTTAAAGTATCCTATCAATGTTAAATGTCCTGAGTTTTAAAAATATTTGGTAATTATTACAATTTAATAATTATCCTGCCATTAAGGACAAAATTTTGTTCTTATGAAACATAAGCTGAAATATTAAGGGATAAAGAGGCATTATGTGTGCACCTACTCTTAAATGATTCAAAAAATGTATATTTATAAAACGTGTAATATATTTAAATAGATACACATAGATGAGACAAAGCAAATGCTAAAACTTGGAAAATCTGGGCAACGACTTTTTCTATTTAAGTGTTCTTTGTACTGTTCTTGCTGTTTCAGACTTACTGTTCAGACTTACTGTTTCTGTAAGTCTGAAATGACTTCAAACACAAAAATAAAAATAGAAGGAGACAATCAGCCAAATTACTTTTGTGAACACTTAATATAGCTTCATTATTCTGAAAAACAAAAAGGTACTAAGAGACATAGAACTACTCATTAGAACTTTAAAATCTATATGCTATCCAAAAAAGATAAAAAAGGAGAAACACCTTTAAAATCTAATGGAGCAGATTATATTAGCATATAAAACAATCAAGTGAATTAATCTTTTTTTTTAAATTTTTAGACAGAGTCTTGCTCTGTTGCCCAGGCTGGGGTGCAGTGGCGTGATCTCGGCTCACTGCATCCTCCACCTCCCAGGGTGAAGCGATTCTCCTGCCTCAGCCTCCCCAGTAGCTGGGATTACAGGTGCCATGCCACTGTACCTGCACCTGGCTAATTAAATGAATGAATCTTAAGAAATAAGTGAGCTATTTATTACTGTTTATTCATACAAGTTATGGAATAAACCTATACAAGTTAGGAATGTATTTATTTGTCCTAACTTTCTAGCTTTCTTTCTGAAGTAATGTAGACTCAATTTATTATCTGGACTTTTTTCCCCCCCAATTTGTCTAATATAATAGAAAAGCATAGCTCTAGGATTCAGGATACGTAGTTCCTAGCCCATCTCTGTCATTTAAGAGCTGTTTAATTTTGTCAAGTCACTTGACTTTTGTGGACTCAGTTTCTTTACCTGTGAAATAAGGAAGATGAACTCAAAAATCTTTGAGCTCTTTCAGCTTTAAAGGCCTATGATGCCACATGGGATGAAATCCATAAGAGCTAATGAAAACAGCTGGATATGTTAAATCTCCTTTGGTGATTTGCAGTTAGGATGCATAAGCAAATGGTCAAACTTCTATGGAAGCTAGACACTTTGATGGTAAAATCATTTTATATTCCAGTGCTGCTTTTATTTCCTCAAGCCCTCCCATGCCTTTAATATGATTTGACATTTCTAGCAAAGTTGCTGTGATATAAGTAGGGCATATATCATCAACTCCATTTTTCGAAAAACAAAGCTGAGGCACTGAGAGTTTACTTACCTTTATACCTTTTTTTTTTTTTGAGACAGAGTCTTGCTCTGTTGCTCAGGCGGGAGTGCAGTGGCACGATCTCGGCTCACTGCAACCTCCGCCTCTGGGTTCAAGCAATTCTTCTGTCTCAGCCTCCCAAGTAGCTGGGACTACAGGCGTGCACCACCATACCTGGCTAATGTTTTTAGTAGAGATGGGGTTTGACCATATTGTTCAGGCTGGTCTCGAACTACTGACCTCAGGTGATCTACCCGCCTAGGCCTCCCAAAGTGCTGGGATTACAGGCAGAACCACTGCGCCTGGCCACCTTTATGTGTTTAAACAAATTAGTATTTCTTTCTTGATCTATCAATTCAGAAATCTGGATTCATAATCCCGTAAAACAAGAAAACTAATGCCCCACATACTCCCTCTATCTCTGTGCTATCTGCATTTCCCAACTTTTTACATTGCCAATATTTCTATCATTTGGGTTCTGTTCTCAATGACTGATTATTCTGTACTTTGCCAATAGGTTGATTAATTTTTTTTAAGTAAAAGGATTTTGCACTATTATAATAATATGAATATTATTACCTAAGACACAAAGTAGCATGACTGAACCCATAAAGAAGGAGATATATAATTGTGTGTTAATAAACCCATACTAGTTGAAGAAGAATATTTCAAGTGTCAAGGTCAATTAGATTATCTTCTTCCATTTATTTAAATATTACACAATATTATAGATTGTTTTATATTTATACCATGATTTCTTTACACATCTTTTCAAGAATTTGAGTTTCTAATTCACTTTTTTTGTGAGCAGAATTATAATATGCCTTCCGCTTTTATCTTGTCAAAGATCATCCAGTTCTTAATAAGAATATTTCCTACTTGAATATTTCTACTTGAAACTTATTCTTCAGAGCCCTCTGATTTCCTATTACTCTTTGGACTGTTGATTTCCTAAGCTTGCTGGACAGCTCTCATCCAATAATTATTTTTCATAGATTTCTAGGTAAAGTTTACTTTTTTCTCTGCTGCCATAATCTTCTTTGTCTTGGGTTGCTTTTTATTTTTGCTCCTGTACGTCCCCAAATAATTGCTTTTCTCAGAAAGTATGCATGGGAGCTAAAAAATAAATTAGATAAGTCCGTAATTCTAGTTTCAAGAGAATTTTCCCTCAGAACTATTAAAGCGTTTTCTGTGATCCTCTAGCAACCAATTTTGCTGGGAAGGGACTGGCACCAGTCAGATTCGAATCTCCTTATAGATAATTGGTTTCTTTTCTCAGAAAGTTTTTAGGTTTTATATTTTGACATGGGGAAGTTTCAGAAAAGGTGTCTAGATGTGTATTTTTAAAAATTCGTGTACCATTTGGTGATCTCCTTATGCTAAATTATTTAGTCAACAGAAACAGAGAGGCAGCAGTTATGTACCAAGTACCCATAACAGGGGTCTTAGCCCTTTATAGGCAGGTTGTTTGACTTCTTTAGAGACTACTCTTTTGGTTTTAGTTTAAATAAGGGTACGCATCACCCTTGTGTGTAGATGAGGGAGTAGAGAATGGGTTGAAGGTGGACTTGTACAGCTTTACTGTAAGCGTTAAACCCATACTCTTGATTTCTGTCTCACTTTCCCTTGGCATTCTTGCTAGTTTCAAACTTTGAACTTGCATCTTTCTTCTGTTTAATTTCTCGGCTGTAGATTCTCTGGCTTCAATTTATAACAACAAAATCTAACTTTTATTAGGCAGCATTCCAGGAACTGTCCTAAATGCTTATATTGTGATTAACTTGGCCAATCCTCACAACAACGCTATGAGGTAGCTACGGTTGACTCTGAGTATATGCAGGGAATTGGTTCCAGGAACCCCGCATCTGCCAAAATCTGTGCATACTCAAGTTTGGCAAATTGGTCCCTTGGGAACTGGTATATGCAAAAGTTAGCCTTTATTATAGGCCAGTTTCACATTCCACAAATACTATATTTTTGATCTGCCCTGGGTTGAAAAACAATCCACGTGGAAGTGGACTCATGCAGTTCAAATCCATGTTAAGGGTCAACTGTCCTATAATTATCCACATTTTATAATGAGGAAACAGGATTGCTCACAGTCATACAGGTTACGACTGGCAGAGCTGATATTTGGATCCAGGCAGTCTGTGATCCCATCCTGCACCTATCTTGGAGAAATATATAGAAATCGGTAATTCCTTGATCCTGGGATTTATTATGAGCTTATTCTGTTCTATATGCATCTATTTTAAACCAGCATTTCAGTGGAATGTGAGGTTGAGGGGCCAGGAAGGAAAGGCATGGTGTTCTGTCTGCAACAGTTACTTGAAATCGACCCATAATTTCGGAGTGCCAAATTCACCAAGGCTAAATCCAGGTATAGGCAGTTGCTTATGCTGTGAGTTTATGCAGCACCATGACAGACAGTGAGCAGTCGGATACTTACTTTTAGAAGTAAGATTGCTGTGGCCATTCTTTCCCTTCACTCTACCTCCTACTGCTGCAGCTAGAACAAACTCTCACAGATAGAACCTAAAGATACAGGTTCCATCTAAAAACACCCCCTCCACCCCCATTTCCTTCCATTCTCATTTCTCTGATTAGGTCTAGGTAGGGCTGGTAGGTGGAAGGAGGCAGACAACCAAAGGACAGCAGCACCAAGGCTAATGGAAGGAGAGAGAAAAGAATGAAATTTGTATGGGAAGCTAGGCTCGACCCCTGCTTCCTGCTGATTACCAGAGTCTATAACGAGTCATGTGTTGTTATAGGCATTCTGTGTATATCATTCAATTTACTTTTCATAATGACCCTGTAGCAAAGGTATAGCAACGGTATTATGCCCATTTTATAGATGAGGACATTAAGGCTCAGAGAAGTTAAGAAATTTACCCGAGGTTACAAAGGCAGTATGTTCATCTGACTTTAAAACCCACGCCAATTCCTCTCTGCCATGATACCTTTCGACTCCTTATGGCAGCATTTGGAATGGAGCTGGTGTTTGTGCAAGCTCACCCTCCCCCCCTTTCTGTCAGTACACTCATACACTCATAGACACACACACAAACACACACACGTGAATTAACTAACTGAACCAATATTTATTGAGCTGTTTATGTGCTAGGTGTTTGGTAGAGTCTACACTGTCTTTTGTGAATCCAATCATGACTGTCAAGCGCATGGTAATGAAACTTTCTAAAGGGCAGGGAGAGGGGAAAAGGGTGTGGAATCTGTGTTCAAATAGGTGGCTTCTTAAAGATCAGGACTGGAGGGGCTGCACAAGTCCATTGCAGAAGAGCAACTCTTTCTAATTTGCCACTGGGCCTGGAATTCTGACTCTGAAGCTCAATTCTCTTGAGGTGAGATATTTTGCCATATTAAGAAGCAAAATACTTTCTTAGGAGTCCTTATCACCTTGTTGTGAATCAAATTTATGAAATTTCTTCAAAATGATAGTGTAATAGATCACAAAATAGTCAAATTACTTATAATCCTGTTCACAAAATGGTCACAAATTACTTATATCCCTTTGCAGTGGGATTTTTGCCAGTCCTCACATCAAAAGGTTCAGTTTATTTTTCTATCCTTTAATCCTGGGTTTGGCTGGGTAGCTTGCTTTGGTCAATGGAACATTGAAAAATATGGTGTAGGCTGAGCATGGTGATCCGTACCTGTAGTGCCATCTACTCAGGAGGCTAAGGCAGGAAGATCACTGGAGCCCAGGAGTTTGAAGCCAGCCTGGGCAACAGGCTGGGCAGACATGGTCTTTGGGAAAAAAATATGCAGAGGCTTGAGGGGGTCTTGCATATAGGGTTTACCTTCTCCTGCTTCTGAGAATGTTTCTGCCACCGTGTGAACTACACTCTTTGAGGATGAGAGAACATTTGAAGAAAGGCCTTGAACATACCAGTTGTCCTAGCTGTAGCCCCAGGTGTGAGAGGGAGGCCATTTTAGATCACGCAACTTCAAATGAGCCGGCCTCATCCAGAAGCACT
>NW_012101457.1:126724-137891 GCF_000951045.1 Mandrillus leucophaeus
GGGCAGGGAGAGGGGAAAAGGGTGTGGAATCTGTGTTCAAATAGGTGGCTTCTTAAAGATCAGGACTGGAGGGGCTGCACAAGTCCATTGCAGAAGAGCAACTCTTTCTAATTTGCCACTGGGCCTGGAATTCTGACTCTGAAGCTCAATTCTCTTGAGGTGAGATATTTTGCCATATTAAGAAGCAAAATACTTTCTTAGGAGTCCTTATCACCTTGTTGTGAATCAAATTTATGAAATTTCTTCAAAATGATAGTGTAATAGATCACAAAATAGTCAAATTACTTATAATCCTGTTCACAAAATGGTCACAAATTACTTATATCCCTTTGCAATGGGGTTTTTGCCAGTCCTCACATCAAAAGGTTCAGTTTATTTTTCTATCCTTTAATCCTGGGTTTGGCTGGGTAGCTTGCTTTGGTCAATGGAACACTGAAAAATATGGTGTAGGCTGAGCATGGTGATCCGTACCTGTAGTGCCATCTACTCAGGAGGCTAAGGCAGGAAGATCACTGGAGCCCAGGAGTTTGAAGCCAGCCTGGGCAACAGGCTGGGCAGACATGGTCTTTGGGAAAAAAATATGCAGAGGCTTGAGGGGGTCTTGCATATAGGGTTTACCTTCTCCTGCTTCTGAGAATGTTTCTGCCACCGTGTGAACTACACTCTTTGAGGATGAGAGAACATTTGAAGAAAGGCCTTAAACATACCAGTTGTCCTAGCTGTAGCCCCAGGTGTGAGAGGGAGGCCATTTTAGATCACGCAACTTCAAATGAGCCGGCCTCATCCAGAAGCACTATCACCACCAAACTGTGAGAAATTATAAGTGGCTGTTTTAAGTCCCAAAGATTTGTAGTATTTTGTTGTGAGGCAAAGGCTACTTGATGTATGTGGCTAATTGAAGTAGGCTGGGGAAGGGGGAGCAAAGCAGGAAGGAAAGGAATTGAGTAGAAATCACCTCGATTATCATTTGTGCAAGGTGCGGTCCCTGAATGTTTGGGTAGAGACAGGGCAGCCCCTAAGGAGACAGAAGTGCAGAAAAGAATGAAGGGAGTCCACTAAACACAAAGTTCACTCTTCCTCATGACTGACCTTTTTATAACCCCGAGAAGAAACATCTAGAATGTGAGCCCTTTATCCCATTGTCAGGGTTTTGCTGTAATTTGAACAATTCAAAAGTGATTTGACACTCTTGTTTACTTTTTACTTAGTGGTTCAGCAGAGATAAATAACTTCCCAGTAGATTCATTTGAATTTCATCTTGACCCAGAACTCTGAGTGTAAATATAACCATTATCTGAAACCGTGAAACATCAGAAGTGGAAGCCATCTCAATCTGTTTTATGTCCAACTCCTGCCACCTTGTTTTAACATTGTACTGTGTTAAAAAACATCAGACCATAACATTCTAATTCAGTATCACATCTTTATTTGAGTAATATGCTTTCTCCCTTCTCCGCCCTCAAGTAAAATGCTTTCTCTGCCTTTTGCAATGTAAATGATTCACTTTGTTATGTGGTTATACGAATGGATGTCCGATGTCTTCAGAGGCTTTAAACTTTCTCTGGGAAGAGATCTTGTTTTATTTATTCATTCTTTCATTAATTTTTTCATGCAGGAAATGTTTATTGTACAATGATGTTTCAGGCCTGCTTTCAAGGATCTCATTATCTAAGTACAAGAAAATAAAACATAAACCAGTTTTTAAAGAACACGTTAATGTTAATATTGAGTATTTACAAAATGTATGAGCACAAAGAAGAAAGAATTGGCTTGACACATGCACCTATATTCTAACTCGTGTTTCCTCTTCTACACTTCGCTCCCTAACAGTACATGTGCGCTCACTCAACAGCCAGAGTGATAGATTAGATTATACTAATCCTCCACTTTAAATTTTCAATTTAAATTTCTTTCTTTCTTTCTTTCTTTCCTTCCTTCCTCCCTCCCGTCCCCTCCTATCCTCTCCTCTCCTCTCCTCACCTCTCCTCTCCTCTGCCTCTCTCTCTCTCTCTCTTTCTCTCTCTTTCTTTCTTTCTTTCCTTGACTCTTGCTCTTGTCGCCCAGGCTGGAGTGCAGTCGCGCCATCTCAACTCACTGTTACCTCCACCTCCTGGGTTCCAGTGATTCTTCTGCCTCAGCCTCCTGAGTATTTGGGATTACAGGTGTGCGCCAACACACCCAAATAATTTTTTTTGTATTTTTAGCAGAGATGGGGTTTCACCATGTTGACCAGGATGGTCTCAATCTCTTGACCTTGTGATCCGCCTGCCTTGGCCTCCCAAAGTGCTGGGATTACAGGCATGAGCCACCGATCCTGGCCTCAATTTCAATTTCTTACTGGTATTATGAAGTCAATGGGATCTGACCCCTGACTATAATTCAATCATGCTGGCTCCTTTCAGTTCTTTGGGAACTCTAGCTTGCTCTCTAGGCTTAGCACCTCTGAACCAGTGGTTCCTGATGCCAAAATGCTATTCCTCCTATTTCTGCATGATTAGCTCCTTCTTGTCATTCAGAACTCAACTTAGGTGCCTGGAATCCTGATACCTGATATAAGTAACCACTCAACAGATGTCATTTGACTCTGCATAACACTAGCCGTGATTTGTTAGTGTCTTTCTTTTCCTATATCCCTCTCTTTCTCCTTCCTTCCTTCCTTCCTTCCTTCCTTCCTTCCTTCCTTCCTTCCTTCCTTCCTTCCTTCCTCCCATTTCTTCCTTCCTTCTTTCCATACTTCCTTCATTTTCTTTCCTCTTCCTTAACTTTGTGTCTCTCTCTCTGCACTAGAATGCATGCCCAATCAGAACAGTGACCTTGTTGTCTGCTACTCCCGTGCCTATTCCATAATACGTATTCAATAAGTACTCCTGGAGTACATGAACAGATGGATAGAATAATTCAAAATGCTGGAGGATTTGCAGGTACATGCTAGGTGGAATGCAGAGGGGAATGGCTTTTTAGACAGAGAAACAGCACCATATTCAAGCACGTGAGACAATGAACAAGAACATTAGAAGTCTATTGGGTTGGCTGGAATACAGGGTTTGGGTTAATTTTGGGGAGAGCAGGAAAATAAAAGGAGGTGAGAAGTGAAAGATAGTTTTGCTCTCTTTCTACACACACACACACACACACACACACACACACACACACACACACACATGCATATACACATCCTCCCGGGGAAGTTTTTCAGTCTCTAACCTAATTTGTTGATTGACACACAGAAATTCAGACTTCTGCTACTTTTTTTTTTTTTGACATTGCTACCTTGCAGGAAGATAACAAAATGGACTTGTCAAAAGCTACTAACATATTTGGTCTGTTATAAACAACTCTTTGAAGAGTTTTGACTTGATTTTTAGTAGGGAATTTTTTTTACATTTTTTTTGAATGAATTGGAAATAGATTACTGAACCTGGCCAAATTCAGGAAATATGTAAATCATCATTTTATATCATTTACTCATTTGACTCTTACAATAAATCACTGCAAGCAGCAGATTTACTTATTACTCTCACACACATGTAAATGTATTTTATATATTTGGGCTTTGTTTACTCTTTATGAGGTTTAAAACAATTTTGGGAGATCTAATGAGGCTTTCATTCACTTTGATAGCTTCCTCATCTGTAAAATGGGAGACATAATAATGTATAGATCTCAAAGGGTAGTTGTAACCTTTAAATGACTTAAATTGCAAAAGTGTTTAGATCAGTCCTTGGGGTAATTGTTAGCCTTTATTATTATCATCATAGTTTGCTGCTCACATGAAGGGAAACATGAGTTGAAGGAATTTTACTCTAGGTCCCAAATTCTACTGTAAATGCAATTACATTTTGCTAGTGAAACACTTTCTGCCATTTTGCCATTGTGGAGACATTACTTGATAATGACTGATGTCATTTCTTGCATGCTTTTTAAACTTGATATAAATGAAGTCTAATCAATTGAATTATATCAAGCCCATTGTTTTCATTTTTAAAAACAATACAGAGACCAAAATAAGCCAGGGAGATACTGGGTAAATATGAAAAGAGAAATCACAGCAGAAAAGTATTCTCGTAGAAAAAAGAGAACAGTATTTTCCTTGCAGCAGGGCCCTGACGTGAATCCATTTCAAGAGCTGATTGCAGTTGCTCTGTCTCTGACTCCTGGCTCCAGCCCTTCTCACCAAGATTCTAGGCTAGTTGTGGCCTGCGGTTCTGCAACTCAGCTCTTCGGAGGGCAGGAAGGAAGGGTGGACCTGCTTGAGATTTCCTGTCTTGTTGTGAGTCACTGATACAGAGCACTTCTCTTGCACTTCACTGTCTACTATCCAGAGAGTAGGAATGCAGCAGCTGAAGTCAAACCGGAACCATCCTTCTGCATCATGATAACTGCTCTCACCACCTATTCAAGCATGGTCCGCACATCCTCAGGGGGTGCTCTTCTGCCTATGGAGCAAGACACTGAAAGAAAGGCTCTAGTATCTCCTTAAGGAGAAGATAATAAAACTTATGACAAATAGTATCTTTACATAACATTTAGGCCTGGTGGAAAAGGAAACTTATTTTGTAGATGGGAGACAACTCTTCAATGCTGACTAGACTAGGGAAGATTGTAAGCCTGTCTCATACGTAATAACCTTTCTTTCCCCGCCTGCCTGTATTGTAAACAAATTGAAGTTGAGGTCGGGTGCGGTGGCTCACGTCTGTAGTCCCAGCACTTTGGGAGGCTGAGGTGGGAGGATTGCCTGAGGTCAGGAGTTCGAGACCAACCATGGCCAACATGGTGAAACCTGGTTTCTACTAAAAATACAAAATTAGCTGGGTGTGGTGGTGCACGCCTGTAATCCTTGCTATTCAGGAGGCTGAGGCAGGAGAATCACTTGAACCTGGGAGGCGGAGGTTGCAGTGAGCAGAGATTGCACCGCTGCACTCCAGCCTGGGTGACAATAGTGAAACTCCATCTCAGAAAAAAAAAAAAAAAAAAAAATTGAAGTCAAATATGGGGTTTTGAGATTCCTGTAACTGCCTTGTAAATAACATTTTAATCTTAGCCGGGTGTGGTGGTGCATGCCTGTAGTACTTGCTATTTGGGAGGCTGAGGCAGGAGGATCACTTGAGCCCATGAGTTTGAGGCTGCAGTAAGCTATGATCATGTCACTGCACTCCAGCCTGTGTGACAGAGCAGGAACTTTTCTCTAAAATAAATAAATAGGCTGGGTGCAGTGGTTCACACCTGTAAGCTCAGTACTTTGGGAGGCTGAGGTGGGCGTATCACTTGAGGTCAGGTGTTCTAGGCCAGCCTGGTCGACATGGTGAATCCCCATCTCTACTAAAAATAGCTGGATGTAACCTGTAATCTCAGTTACTCGGGAGGCTGAGGTAGGATAATTGCTTGATCCTGGGAGGTGGATGTTGCAGTAAGCTGAGATTACATCACTGCACTCCAGCCTGGGTGACAGAGCAAGACTCTGTCTCAAAAAAAATGTTTTTTAATAAATAGATATATATGTAAATAAATATTAAAAAGATCAATTCTTGCTTGTAGAGTATAATGTGAAAGGGATTGATTTTTGTAGAGGAATTCTGTCAAGACAGCTGTACTACCTAACGTCTACTAAGCCTGTTGGAAGGATCAATAATAATGATAGTGATTGAGCATAAGTTTTACACTAGATATTATATAATCTATATACATTATTGCTGATCATCACAACCTCCACAAGCTTTCCATTCTACCAGCTGCCTTTGTTTTTTTTGTTTTTTTTTTTTTTTTTGAGACAGAGTCTCGTTCTGTAGCCCACACTAGAGTGCAATGGTGAGACCTCAGCTCACCACAACCTCCACCTCCCGGGTTCAAATGATTCTTGTGCCTCAGCCTCCCTAGTAGCTGGATTATAGGCATGCACCACTACGCCAGGCTAATTTTTATATTTTTTAGAAGAGACGGAGTTTCACCATGTTGGCCAGGCTGATCTTGAACTCATGACCTCAGGTGATCCGACTGCCTTGGCTTCCGAAAGTGCTGGGATTACAGGTGTGAGCCACCAAGCCCAGCCCCAGCTGCCTTGAAATGGGATAATATATGTGGCAGTGCTTTGGAAATCTTAGTCATTAAAGTAAGTATATAAGTAAACTAAGAGTAAATATTTCAAAAATAATATTTTATTTAGTTTGCAAGGAGCATGAGTAACAAAAGTAGGTTCAGATATGATTTTTGCCTCTTTATATCTATAGGACTACTGCTCAGTTACTTCTCTGCTCAGTTTCTTCCCATGTGAAATGGGCACAATAACAACTACCTCCTGGGACATTATTGAAAACTTCTCAACTCCATGTTTGACAGGTAGAAGATACACCACCAATATGAGCTCCCTTCTTTTTTATATTTTTCCTAGAGATAATAGAACCTAATCTAGAAACATAAATTAGGTGTTTGATCATTTTTTGTTTAAAAAAAACATTTTTTTTTGGAGACAGAGTCTTACTCTGTCACCCAAGCTGGAGTGCAGAGGTGTGATTTCCGCTCAACACAACCTCCATTTCCGGGACTCAAGCAACCCTTCTGCTTCAGCCTCCCGAGTAGCTGGGACTACAGGCACCGCCACCATGCCTGACTAATTTTGGTATTTTTAGTAGGGATGGGTTTTCACTATGTTAGCCAGGCTGATCTCAAACTCCTGACCTCAGGTGATCCACCAGCCTTGGCCTCCCAAAGTGTTGGGATTGCAGGCATAAGCCACTGCACCCGGCCAGGTGTTTGATCATTTTTCAGAGTGCCTGCCGAAATATTGAGAAGAAGGGAGGACAGGTTGAAGAATTAGAAGTAAGGGAACACTACAGATGAAGCAATTTGCTGCCCAAGAGGAAAGTTGTCTGATTGTTCCTATAAAGTACATTTGAGAGTAACTGGATTAGAGACTTGAAAATCATGCTATAGAGTCATAATATAAGAGAAATTATTAAAAATTCATGTTCTTTTCTTTAACCCTGTTGGACCACAATAATATAAAAATGATTCTAGGGCTTTGGTAGGGAAATTGCGATGAATTCAGTTGTAATATTAATGAATTTAAACTGTTAGTCATTAAGTGGCTACCTCAGAAAACCAGAAACACGAACTCTCATAGTGTGTATTTATTAGAGAAGAGACAGTAAATTGTAAAATAGTTACTGCCATGGCCATTTATAGACATTATAAATTAAATTTTTAAAACTATTTTTATTTTGTTCACATAATTAGATTTTTAAAAATGTTATTCATGAAAGTTGAATTAGCTCTTAAAATAGTAATTATTTTATTAAGCAATCAGCTCTTCTCAATTGTTCCCTAACTTTACACCTCAGAATAGAAAAAATAGTAGTAACTGTTTAGTATCAGTACAGGTTACCTTCAATATGTTTTGCAAGATTCTCTACTTTTCATGAGAAATTTTATGAATGTGGAGTTTGTTAGCACATTTAAAAGACCATTTGGGCTGAAAAAAAAAATGTCTTGAGAACTGGCCGGGCAGCGCGGTGGCTCACGCCTGTAATTCCACAACTTTGGGAGGCTGAGGCCAGCCGATCACGAGGTCAGGAGATTGAGACAATCCTGGCTAACACGGTGAAATACCATCTCCACTAAAAATACAAAAAAAAAAAAAAAAAAAAAAAATTAGCCAGGCATGGTGGTGGGCACCTGTAGTCCCAGCTACTCAGGAGGCTGAGGCACAAGAATGGCGTGAACCTGGGAGGCGGAGCTTGCAGTGAGCCGAGATCGCGCCACTGCACTCCAGCCTGGGCGACACAGTGAGACTCTGTCTCAAAAAAAAAAAACAAAAACAAAAACAAAAGACTTAACATACAGTGCGTAGGTATTTGTGTGCTGTACTATTTTCTTAAAGCCATCTCCCTTACTTCCACTATCCTGTGTTCCCTCCTTCCAAAGGGTGTGAACTTGATGTTTCCAGAAATGAGTAAGTCAAAGCAGAAACAACTCTCTGTCTCAAAAAAAAAGTCTTGAGAACTATCTCAGCAAACACTCTGACACCACCCTATTTCCTGAAGCATTACAGTTTTCTGTTCAGGCAAACTTTTTATAGACTTGAGCACCACATTGTTGTGTTAGGCCTAGAGACTTAGTAAATAATTAGCATTCTTTTCCACAGTTTTGGGCACATAAAATCCTGGGTTTCTAATTACATTTGCAAAACTAAAAATAAAGTATACTTTGCAAAACAAAAAATAACAAGAAAAAACAAACCCCAAACCACACAAAGAGCAGGATAAACATTCTTAAATAATAATAAACTTTTTGCTACAAGTTCTTCATTTTCTTTCAGAGTATCTCCTAGTAACATGTTTATTCTATCTGCACCTACATCCTCTACTGCTGGGGTGGCTCTAGTTATGGGTGATGTCTTAGTCCATTTCATGTTTCAATAAAGAATACCGGAGACTGGGTGATTTATAAAGAATGGGGGTTGATTTAACTCACAATTCTGCAGGCTGTGAAGTTCAAAGATTGGGTGACTGCATCAGGTGGCTCCTGGTGAGGGCCTTGTAGTGTGTCAAAATGAGGTAGAAGTGGAATCAAGTGCATGAAATAATGTCAAAACATGAGAGGTAACCTGTCTTTATAACAACTGGCTGTCTTGGGAATTACCCCACTCCAACAAGAACTAACCCAGTTTCGTGAGAAAAATATTAATCCATCTTAATCACCTAATCACTTTTTAAAGGCACTACCTCTCAACAAAGCCACACTGGGGAACAGCATGAGTTTTGGTGGAAACAAACTATTTTTAAACCATAGTAGGTGGTAAATAGAAAATAGAAAATTATCTAACAAATTGAGTAAACGGCTCCCTGATAATTATCTTGAACATTATGGTTTCAGGGACTGAGAGAGAGTTGTACTTCTCCCATGATAGCTAAATTTTATTAAGTAAATATTTGATTAAGAGTTTAAAAGGCATTATCTTGAAATATGAGTCCATGGCTTTAGAAAAGATAGAGAGAGAGATAAAAGGAAATGAGTGAAATTTAGTGCATCTCTCTTTTCTTTTAAGAGCAAGATTTTGTTTACAAGATCTTTGCATGAGCCAAGTTTAACTAATGGCAACAGTGTTTGTTGTAGCTTTATTATTCCTGGATGTCCTGAGGATATAACTTAAAAGTATTTTAATGCTACTAATACTGCTAAGCTTAACATGAGTTTTTCAATCATGAAAGAGAATTTTCTACTTGTTTGGCTCCTTATGATAGAATTATTCTTGGACTAAAATGTAAACTGTGCATTAAAAAAATATTTAGTTATTTGATATTTCTGACCCATACAATGTAGGATCCACATCTAAAGAACAGAAATTTGGTGATGAGTCATATGGAAAATAAATCTGAGTGTTTTTCAGGGCAAAGGAATTTAGCAGTGATGATGTAAAAATAGGCAAACTTAACTGTGCCTCATCTGCAAGAAATGTTTTCTTCTTTCTTCCACTTAATCTTCCACAGATTATATAAACTAAATCTAGAAAGGTTTGCTATTTTTAAAATATTTAACGCGAGAAGCAACAAAGGCCAATCTGGAAAATTATAATAATAATAATTATTATTATTTTTGAGACAGAGTCTTGCTCTGTTGCCTAGGCTGGAGTGCCGTGCCATCTCAGCTCACTGCAACCTCCGCTTCCTGGGCTTAAGGGATCCTCCCAAGTCAGCCTCCCAGGTAGCTGGGACTACACAACGCTTGGCTGATTTTTGTGTTTTTGTAGACATGTGGTTTCTCTCTGTTGCCCAGGCTGGTCTTGAACTTCTGGGCTCAAGCAATCCATCCTCCTCAGCATCCCAAAGTGCTGGGATTACAGGTGTGAACCACCATGACCAGCCCACTTTTTTTTTTTCCTACTGGTCTTCCTTATAAAATTAGAAATTATCCCTTCCAGTCCTCAAATGTGCTGTTGAAACTTTTATTGGAAGAGATAAGAAGGCAGAAAAATCTGGACCACAACAGACCTGATAGTACTTAAAGAATTGTAGTTTCCACTTACATCCTAAACTCATCATGTCCCTTCTCTGATTAGCTACTTTAACCCACAAGTCAGTCTCCTTAGTCAGAGGGAATCCCTATTCCACTCACAAATGCTCCAGCTTATGCTTGGCTTCCTGACTGCACAGGTGCAATCTCGATGCAAATAGGCCTCCTTAATACTTCAACGTGCATTAAAACTGCCTGAAGGACTTGTTAAAGCACAGCTTGCTGAGGCCTCACTCTTGGAGCTTCTGATTCACTGGATCTGGAGCAGCACCTGAAAAGTAGCATTTCTAGCAAATTCTTAGATAATATTTATGCTGCTACTCTGGAAACTCCACTTGGGAACCAGTAGTGTGATGCCAAGAGACCGTAAGTAGAGAGTTAAGAAATCTTGTCTTCATTTGCTTTCGTAACTTTCTGCCACTGAAAGTGCCTGTGCCTAGTCTACTCATTTGTAAAACAAAAGGAATTGAGCTGGTAAATCCTTGCTCAGTACAGGCATTTTGCACTTTACAGGTATTGTGTTTTGCCCAAAATGAAGGTTTGTGGCAACCCTGTGTCTTCCAAGTCTATTGGCACCATATTTCCAACGGCATGACTGCACACTCTGTATCTCTATGTCACATTTTGGCAATTCTTGCCATATTTCAAAATTTTCATGATTATCATATCTGTTATGTTGATCTGTGATTGGTAATCTTTGAATGCTAATAATAATTATTTTGGGGTGCCATGAGCCTCACCCATATAAGACAGCAGACTTAATTGATAAATACGTGTGTTCTGACTGCTCTACTCACTGGGCGTTCCTTCATCTTTCTTTTCCTGAGGCACCCCTATTCTCTGAAACATAACAATATATTAAGCCAACCTGGCACGGTGGCTCACGCCTGTAATCCCAGCATTTTAGGAGGCCGAGGTGGGTGGATCACCTGAGGTCGGGAGTTCGAGACTAGCCTGACCAACATGGAGAAAACCCGTCTCTACTAAAAATACAAAGTTAGCCAGGTGTGGTGGTAGATGCCTGTAATCCCAGCTACGCAGGAGGCTGAGGCAGGAGAATTGCTTGAACCTGGGAGGTGAAGTTTGCAGTGAGCCGAGATCACACCATTGTACTATAGCCTGGGCAATAAGAGTGAAACTCCATCTCAAAAAAAAAAAAAAA
>NW_012101457.1:138132-159045 GCF_000951045.1 Mandrillus leucophaeus
CAGGAGAATTGCTTGAACCCAGGAGGTGGAGGTTGCAGTGAGCCGAGATCGTGCCATTGCACTCCAGCCTGGGCAACAAGAGGGAAACTCTGTCTCAAAAAAAAAAAAAAAAAAAAAATTAACCCAGTTAACAATGCTACAATGGCCTCTCAGTGTTCAAGTGAAAGAGTCACATGTCTCCCAGTTTAAATGAAAAGCTAGAAGTAATTAAGTTAATGTGAGGAAGACATGTTGAAAGCCAAGATAAGCTGAAAGCTAGGCCTTTTGTGAAGAACAGTTAGTCAAGTTCTGAATGCAAAGGACAAGTTTTTGAAGGCAGTTAAAAATGCTACTCCAGTGAACACATGAATAATAAGAAAGCAAAAGAGACTTTGCTGATATGAAGAAAGGTAGAGTGGCCTAGATAGAAGACAAAACCAGTCACAACACTCCCTTCAGCTAGAGTCTAACCCAGAGCAAGGCTCTAACTCTTTTTAATTCTATGAAGGCTGAGAGAGGTGGAGAAGCTGCAGAAAAAATGTTTGAAGCTAACAGAGATTGGTTCTTGAGTCTTGTGGAAAGAAGCCATCTCTATAAAGTAAAAGTTCAAGATGATGCAGCAAGTACGATGTAAAAGCTATAGCATTATCCAGAAGATCTAGCTGAGGTCATTAGTGAAGGTGGCTACACTGAATGACAGATTTTTCAATGTAGATGAAACAGCCTTCTATTGGAAGAAGATGCCATCTAGGACTTTCAAAGCTAGAAAGGAGAGGTCAATGCCTGGCTTCAAAGAACAGGCTGACTCTTGTTAGTGGCTACCATGCAGCTGGTAACTTTAAGTTGAAGCCAATGCTCATTTACTATTCTGAAAATCCTAGGGCCCGTAAGAAGTATGCAATATCTACTCTGCTCATGCTCTGTAAATGGAATAACGAAGCCTAGATGACCACACATTTGTTTACAGCATGATTTACTGAATATTTTCAGCTTGTTGTTGAGACCTACTCTCAGAAAAAATACATTTTTTTTTTTTCAAAAGATTACTGCTCACTGATGAATTCACCTGGTCACTCAAGAACTCTGATGGAGATGTACAGGTGAATTTCTTTTTTTTTTTATGCCTGCAGACACAACATCCATTCTCCTACCCATGAATCAAGGAATAATTTTAACTTTCAAGTCTTATTATTTAAGAATTAAATTTTGTAACGCTATGGGTGCCATAGATATTGTTTCCTCTGATAGTTCTGGGCAAAGTAAATTGAAAACTTCTAGAAAGGATTCAGCATTCCAGATGCTCTTAAGAACATTTGTGATTTATGGGAGGAGGTCCAAATATTGACCTTAACAGGAGTTTGGAAGGAGTTAGTTTTAACATTTATGGTTGACTTTGAGGAGTTTAAAACTTCAGTGGAGAAAGTCACTGCAGATGTGGTAAAAATAGCAGAACTAGAATTGAAAATGGAGCCTGAAAATGTGACTGAATTGCTACAATCTCATAATAAAATCTGAATGGACAAATAATTTCTTCTAGTGGATGAGCAAAGAAACTAATTTCCTGAAATAGAAAGTACTCCTGGTGAGGATGCTGTGAACATTGTTGAAAAGACAACCAAGGATTGAGAGAATTACATGAACTTAGTTGATGAAGTAGCAGCAGGGTTTGAGAGGACTGACTCCAGTTTTGAAAGAAATGCTACTATGGGTAAAATGCTATCAAACAGCATCTCATGCTACAGAGAAATCTTTCATGAAAGAGTGTCAATCAAGCTGGCAAATTTCCTTGCTGTCTTAACTTAAGAAATGGCCACAGCCACTCCAGCCTTTAGCAGCTACCACCCTGATTAGTCAGCAGCCAACAACATTGAGACAAGACCCTTCAACCAGCAAAAAGATTGTGACTTGCTGAAGGCACAGGTGGTTGTTAGCATTTTTTAGCAATAAAGTATTTTAAAATTAAGATATATACATTATTTTTTAGACACAATGCTATTGTACATTTAATAGACTACAGTATACTGTAAATATTCTTTTATATATGCTGGGAAACCATAACATGTGTGTGACTTGCTTTATTGCAATATTTGCTTTATTGTGGTGGTCTGGAACTGAACCTGCAGTACCTCTAAGGTATGCTTGTATTTATCTATGATTTTTCTTTCTATGTAATCTATATCATTGATTCATGGCACCCTTCTAGGAATAAAAAAGATGTATTCCAACAGTCATTTCAAATTGTGAACCTCTCCTTTGAGGGTATATCCCGGTCTCCTTGAAGGTATTAGAGGGAGTAGTTAGAAAAAGCATCTCACGGCGCCTGTAGTCCCAGCTACTCAGGAGGCTGAGGCAGGAGAATGGCGTGAACCTGCAAAGCGGAGCTTGCAGTGAGCTGAGATCGCGCCACTGCACTCTAGCCTGGCCAACAGAGCAAGACTCCATCCCCCCCTCAAAAAAAAATCTCACTTATTTCGTGAAATAAAATACTTTACAATCAAAGTTTTAGATCAGAGCTTCCCATAAAAATCCCACAAAAAATAAGTATGCCAAGATAGGGGTTTTCTTGGGTCTGGGGCTTCCAGTGGGGCTCTAGGCAGTCCATCTTTAGCAGAGTCTTTTTACCCTAATATACCATAAGTACATTGTGATTTTCCTTTCCTTTCCTTTCCTTTCCTTTCCTTTCCTTTCCTTTCCTTTCCTTTCCTTTCCTTTCCTCTCCTCTCCTCTCCTCTCCTCTCCTTTCTTTTCCTTTCCTTTCCTTTCCTTTCCTTTCCTTTCCTTTCCTTTCCTTTCCTTTCCTTTCTTTTCTTTTCTTTTCTTTTGTTTGAGTTGGAGTTTCCCTCTATTGCCCAGGCAGGAGTCTAGTGGCATGATCTTGGCTCACTGCAGCCTCTGCCTCCCCGGTTCAAGCAGTTCTCTGCCTCAGCCTCCCAAGTAGCTGGGATTACAGGTGCGAGCCACCATATCAGGCTAATTTTTGTATTTTCATAGAGATGGGGTTTCGTCATGTTGACCAGACTGGTCTTGAACTCCTGGCCTCAAGCAATCCTCTTGCCTTGGCCTCCCAAAGTGCTGGGATTACAGTCATGAGCCACTACGCCTGGCTGTATTTTCTTTTTACCATGCTATAACAGAGCTTGGGAAGCACCATTAGGTTAAGTAAAACAACTTTGTTTTTTCATCTGTTCTGAAGATCTGATATCTTTTATATATAATTTATTTAGGAATGAGGTCCATAATATTAAAAAGACTGACTGTGGTATTGTGGTATGTTAACTTAGTTTTTAAAATGTTAGCTGGCATCATTCTTGATTCATTTTACTTTGAAGCAGGAATTTAGTAGAGTATGGAAGAGATGGGTTCATTTCTCTGACTCTGCCTGAGAGAGAGCTCCCCCGTCTAGCACTGCAATTTTTTTGTGTGTGTATCCATCAGCCACACACTGTTTACAGTACACAATAACAAATGGAAGGCTGGTGATTAAAAGGAAGTGAGGCTCCTGTATGTGTGTGCACATGTACAGTGGCTAGAGTTTGGGAATGGAGAATAGGGAAGAACGGTGCTGAGGTCCTTAGGTTGGACTTTCAAATTTCCTGAAGGCATGGATAATGCTACCAGATGGATCTGTCTCTTCACTGGAAATCCCATAGGATTCTGGATAGGGGCTGGATCTATTGTTCTGTCTCCTCAGGGACTAGAACGGTGCTTGGAATGAGAAGGATGCTTAGAACATGCCTTCAAATAGCTTCGTAAAGGCTTGGCAAAGATCATTAGGTTCCAACCTACTGTCTGGGAACGTGTATTATTTACAGTTCATAAAAGAGAAGCCACAACATGGGAAATGGTGTGATACAGAATGGAACATTTTACTGTACAAAATAAGTAGACTTATTCTACCAGTTCTCCTTCCTCTCTCAACTCATTTCAACTTATTTTATAGATGATCTAATTCCAGTTTGTTTTTAGAAAAACAATGTTCTGTTATCTTGACATAAAATTAGTGTTCAAATGGATGTCACCCCACCCTTTTATATAGTAAATTTAAAGAGCCTTTTTACTTGCTAAAGTGTTGTGTAATGTATTACTTATGAAATAGTTTAAACTGACTCAAAAGCTTCTCAGAGAGCTGTTCACCACCACAAATGACCTTGTCTGCCATGAAAAACTTATATTAAAACTCTGTATCATTTTTTAAAACCAAATATCTACAGCCAACTGATCTTATTGACACAGTTGACAAAAACATACACTGGAAAAAGGACACCCTTTTCAACAAATGGTGCTGGGAAAATCGAATCGCCATAGGCAGAAGAATGAAATTGGATCCCCATCTCTCACTATCTACAAAAATCAACCAAGAGGGACCAAAGACTTAAAAGTAACACCTGAATCTATAAAAACGTTAGGAGAAAGTCTAGGGAAAACTCTTCTGGACATTGGTCTCGGCAAAGAATTCATGACTAAGACCTCAAAACCACAGGCAACAAAACCAAAAATAGACAAATGGGACTTAATTAACTGAAAAGCTTCCTTACAGCAAATGAAATAACCAACAGAGTGAAGAGACAATCTGCAGAATGGAAGAAAATATTTGCAAACTATTAATATGAAAGGAGACTGATATTTTGAATATACAAGGAACTCAACGAGAAAAACACATATCATCCCATTACAAAGTGGGCAAAGGACATGAATATAAATTTTGCAAGGAAGACATACAAATGACCAAGAAGCACATGAAAAATGCTGAACATCACCAATCATCAGCAAAATGCAAAATAAAATCACAATGAGATACCATCTTATACCAGTCAGAATGGCTATCATAAAAAAGTCAAAAAATAACAGATGTTGGTGAGGGTGCAGAGAATAGGGAATGCTTATACACTGTTGGTGGGAGTACAAATTAGTACAGACCCTGTGGAAAACAGTATGGAGATTTCTCAAAAAACTAAAATTAGGCCTACCATAAAACCTAGCAATCCCACTACTGAAATGCCTGGAGGAAAAAAATCATTGCATAAAAAGATACCTATCGTGTAAAAAAAGATACCTGCACTTGTATGTTATAGTAGCATTATTCACAATAACAAAGATATGGAATCAGCCTAGGTGTCCATCAATGGTTGGGTGGTTAAAGCAAATGTGATACACACACACACACATACACACACACACACACACACACACACACACACAGAGGAATACTTAAATTCAGCCATAAAAAAGAATTAAATCATTTCTTTTGCAGCAACATGGATGGAACTGGAGGTCATTAGCTTAATTGGAGCAATTCAGAAACAGAAAGTCAAATACATGTTCTCACTTATAAGTGGGAACAAAATAATATATACACATGGACAAAGAATGTAGAATAATAGTCATTGGAGAGTTGGAAAAGTGGGGGGGATAAGGGAAGAGAATTACCTAATGGGTACAATGTACAGTATTTGGTTGATGGTTACATTAAAAATCCAGACTTCACCATTATGCAATATATCCATGTAACAAAATTTCCCTTGTACCATTTAAATTTATACACACACATGCACACACACACATATAAAGCTTTGTAGCATTTTATATTGGAACAGAAAAGATTTTCACACACTATGAACAAAATTGATAAAAACCTTCATATTTGTGGTAGTAACTAAAAAAAAAATCAGTGTAATTCATAGAATACCAAACTGATGTTTACCTTTAATTAATCATTTTTAGCAGGGGGAAAGCAGGTTACAACATTGTGGTTAGTCCTTGCAAAAGATAGACAAAGTCTAGAGTGGATATGAGGCTACCCTAGCTTCCAATTGGAAAAAGAAAAGAATCCCTTTCCTGGAAATCAATTCCACTTTTTGCTACTTCTCCAAAGTTCACTTCTCAGTTTATATTACTCATTACTGGTAATTCTGTGTTTGACTCTGGTTGGGCATGCTTTTGAAATGGCCAACCATGTATTATTTTTATTTAACATTGCTTCAGGCTTAAAAAAGTCTGAGGATCACTGTTGGTTGACAGGAGAATCTTCCAGATGTACATTCCAACAGATATGGAATTCCATTTTTTAATAGCCACATCTGCCTAATATGAGCCAGTCTTCCTATCAAGGAGAAATGTCAATTACTATTTTGTACATTTCTATACTTTTCTGGTTTTCTTAAGACTATTTCTACTACTATTCTCTTGAGTATTAAAAACAAGTATGCTGTTACATAACATCTTGCTCTGGCATACCACCACCATCAACACCATCATCCCCTAAAAGCTTCACTTGTCATCTTATAGTTCTTCATCTAAATCTTGTCTATTTTATCTTTCAGTAGGATTTCCAGCTCCTAGAAGACGGAAATCATGTTATTCATCTTTTGCATCCTTCCCAGGGTCTAGTGGAGTACTGAGCATCATGTGAGTAGTCAATAAACAATTGTTGAGTCATGTTGAATTGAATTAAAAATCTCCACATTCTTGGTGTTAATCAAAAAAGTAATGAATAATACCCCTGCTCTCTGTAGTCTTAGACTATTATCAAAAGTAATTATTATCAGATGAACTAACATTACAGGGAAGGAAAAGCCGAAAACCGAATTAAATAGCACAAAGAAACATTAGAAGAAAAACCATTTCCCTTTAACCAGTTCTGTCTGAGCTGCAGAAAGGGGATGTTTGGTGAACGTTTGGTAAATGTTACAACACCCATGATCTCTTGTGATTGTCACATGTATCAGCAGCATAGAGCAGACAGATTTTTAAATACATACATACATATATATATATATATATATATATATATATATATTTAAAGTCTGAAGTTCCAATAAAAAGTTCTGTGTTTATTTTATACCATTTCTTTGAAGTTTTAGTAAGCTGGTGTGTGAAAGTAATTTTCCACGTCTATGACTAATTTCTAAATACTAATTCAGTACTTTAGACATTGGATTTTACTATGCATTCTCCTCCCTATTGTAAACCTTGTGAGTGTCATGTGCAGGAAGAAAGACAGGGAGAACAGTGTCTTCTGTGCACTTTAGCAGTATCACATGGGCTTCCTTCATCCAGCGGGCTTAGACTCCGTGTTCTAAAACTGCGCCCTCATATTTTTCTAGACGATGCATTTACTAGCTTCTGGTTTTAAAAATCAACTTGTTAATTTTTTGTTTTTATAGTTAAATTATTAAATCTTTCACTTTATGCATTTTCTTGTGTCTTTCCCAGTACCTAGTGGAGTCATAAGCATCCTGTTTATATTCAGTACACAATTGTTAAATCATGTTGACTTGAATTTAAAATTGAAAAGGAATCTTAAAGCCATCTCCCTTGCTTCCACTATCCTATGTTCCCTCCTTCCAAAGGGTGTGAGCTTGATGTTTCCAGAAATGAATTAGTCAAAGCAGAAACAACTCTGTCTCAAAAAACAAAAATCGAAACAAAAACAAGTCTTGAGAACTATCTCAGCAAACACTCTGACACCACCCTGGTTCCTGAAGCATTACAGTTTTCTGTCCAGGCAAACTTTTGATAGACTTGAGCACCACATTGTTGTGTTAGGCCTAGAGACTTAGTAAATAATTAGCATTCTATTTTTTTGTTTCCAGGGTGAAAGTTTTACACAGGATCTGTTAAATAATATTATAAAATGGTTAAGCAAAATAGCAGTTTTACCAAACCTGGGCATTGCATCTATATAGTCAGGCCTTGGCTATTTCCTGTAACATTTGTCTTATATCTTTTATATAAAGATGTCTCTGGAAAAACACCAAGCATATTTAAAACAGTGTTTGGAATTTTTTGTTGGGTAAGAATGTTTAGGTAGTACTATCTGGACTCTTTTTTTTCTGTTATCTTAGCTTTTTAAAAAGCATTTTATTTTTAAGTTCTGGGGTACATGTGCAGGATGTGCAGGTTTGTTGCATAGGTGAACATGTGCCGTGGTGGTTTGCTGCACCTATCCACCCACAACCTAGGCATTAAGCCTGGTGTGCGTTAGCTGTTTTTCTTAATGCTCCCTCTTCCCCCACCCCATCTCCCAACAGGCACAATGTGTGTTGTTCCCCTCCCTGTGTCCATGTGTTCTCATTGTTTGGCTCCTACTTATAAGTGAGAACATGCAGTGTTTGGTTTTCTGTTCCCACGTTAGTTTGCTGAGGATAATGGCTTCCAGGTCCATCCATATCCTCGCAAAGAACATGATCTCATTCCTTTTTATGGCTGTATAGTATTCCACGGTGTATGTGTACCACAGTTTCTTTCTTTTTTTTTTTTTTTATTGAGATGGAGTGTTGCTTTGTCACCCAGGCTGGAGTGCAGTGGCACGATCTCGGCTCACTGCAACCTCCACCTCCCAGGTTCAAGCGATTCTCCTGCCTCAGCCTCCTGAGGAGCTAGGACTACAGGCAAGCGCCACCACGCCTGGCTAATTTTTTGTATTTTTGGTAGAGACGGGGTTTCACCATGTTAGCCAGGATGGTCTCGATCTCCTGACCTTGACCTGATCTGCCCACCTCGGCCTCTCAAAGTGTTGGGATTACAGGGGTGAGCCACTGTGCCCGGCCCACATTTCCTTTGTCCAGTCTGTCACTGATGGCCATTTGGGGTTGATTCCACTTCTTTGCTATTGTGAATAGTGCTACCTTAGCTTGTAAAAATGTAAACTCAATTTTTTAAATGTTTGTGAACTTCACATGATATGTCATATATATCTGTCCTAGAGATAACCTTACCTGCAGAATTGGTCTAGTAGCATAATATCTCAACAACACCCCACTTTCATTTTAAGGGATAAACTGTAATAATGAATTCTCAGTCCTTACGAGAGCAATCTCATGCAGATGATGGTATTTTGAATGAGCACAAGTGTATACAAAAGACCAACAGGGAATAAAATTATACTCATATGAAAACCGTTTTTATCTAAATTACAAAAATTGGATAATAAAATAAAGATAGTGGTCTTAGTTTTCTAATGCTAAATATTCCCTTTTGTAATCTCATTGGCTCCTGCTCAATGAAATAAAAATATGAAACTAGTCTTTGTTTTATCTTTATATGTAAATATGTCTTATGATTCACTTAATAGGTCACTGTTGTCATTGGCAAAGCTAGAACATTTTATAAAACAGTTATTGTACTAGAACTTTGGCACTATTTAGCAAAATAGCAGGGAGAAGGCAGATTTTGCTGTGCTCACGGATCTGATTAGTTGCCATTGTTGTTGTTGTTGTTGTATAGAGCAGGAGTGAAAGCAGTGTTTCCCGAAGCATGGTCTGAGGAGAATCTGGGAACTTTATAAATTATGCAGATTCCCAGGCCTACACAACCCCATCTAATCAGAACCTCTGGTAGCAGGACAAGGAAATCTACATTAAACCTTTTTCCTCCTCTTGAATTTAAATAAGCATCCTAACTGGTTATTATACTCACTAAATAAGAAATCCCTGCCCATAGACTCACATTTAATTTAAGAATACACAATTCATCTTTGGGAAAAGCATTTTTCATTTTAATATTCCTCTCCGCTCAGCATACTTCCGTGTTCTTACTTTCTCTTCCTCTTCTTGCTGCTCTTGCTGAGTTTCCTAAAATCTTAGAACTATGTATCACTAGAATTCTTTGGTTATAAGCAATAGAACCTAATTCTGGATAAGCTAAAGCGAAAAGTACTACAATTTATGGGATACATTATAGATTTAAAAAATCCCTGAAGAACCAGTGTTAGGAAAAAACAAAAACTAGAGTCGTTTCAGGTATGTTAAAAGTAGGCAGGACTAACCATACTCAATGCCCGTGTCACTTTATTCAGATTTCAGATTACATTTAAAAAGCACCAGCTTTACCTAGCTAGTCATGTGTCAATATTCTGACCATGAAGTAAAACTAAAGGAAACTCTCTAGAGCTATATCCATGCAGTTCTCCAAAGCAAAATAGCAGTACAGTTTTAAGAAGAATGGAGGATTTCTGTGCGGTCAAAAGCAAGTTCACCGCCATGCAGAAAACTTTAGAGCCATTGGGGGAAAAAGTAATCATTTTATTCAGAAGTCAGCTAATTCCTGAGAGTTAGTCAACAAGTATTTATTACACACCTAGTATTCTGAGGCAGGTGCTATATTAGGTGTTAAGGAAATAACAATGGAATTACTAGAAGTCAGGGCAACAAATTAAGGCAAACAGTAGGTGACCTAGTTTAGATAGCATCTCTCTAAACTGGGAGTAAGTAGGAAGAGCTTGTTAAAATAAATAGAATAAGGATACTTTTTTATTTACTTGGACTATTGTTTTCATTAACTAAGGAAAATATGGTAAAGGTTGCTTTTGCCTGCTGTATGTTCTTATGGGTCCTGCCTTAAATAGATATGAGGGCTTGCAATTTGGTAGTAGTTGAATTAAATAATCATTGAGTGAATAAACTTATGTGATTACAAGGTTTTTCTCTAAAGTAGTTGAAGTCTCTCTGAAATTATATTATGTCATATTATATTACGTTAGTTTACATTATGTACTTAAACAGACCCTATTATTTCAACCAACTTTTTGAACAGCTAATATATGCTAGCTACTGAGGATAAAGATGTTTCCAGCAATCAGGAAGCTCATATTTATTCTCAGGGAGTGCCTTTCTTCAGAGACAATGAAAAGGCAAACTTTAGCCTGGTTTTATATTAATTTAGCCCAAGTTTCATGTTTTGCCCCTTTATAGATCTTTGTCTTCACGTAGGTTCTCCTTACACCAAGAATGCTCTATCCCTCCATTTATCCATCTAATGGGTACCAACTTATTCTTCTTATTTAAGATCACAAGACTCTCTGGTGATGGTTTTCTCTAGCTTCTCCTGGAAACTTGAGTCTCCCTGTGGCATTTCATGCCAATATTTCCATTGTGTCCTTGCTTACCTGCCTTTTTCCTCATTAGACTCTTAACAACTTTTCTTCTTCATCTTCTAGAAGCCCAGACCCTCTTTAGCACATGGCTCCAGCCACCATTTCTATACTGAGAATACTCAGAGATATATCTTCAGATCAGAGATGTTTGGCGAGTTCTGGATGTGTGAGTCTGTTCTTGTGTTGCTATAAAGAACTACCTGAGACTGGGTGATTTATAAAGAAAAGAGGTTTAATTGGTTCATGATTCTGCAGAGAGTACAGGTAAGGCACCAGCATCTGCTCAGCTATTGGTGAGGCCTCAGGAAGCTTACATTCATGACACAAGGTGAAGGGGAGCTGGCGTGTCACATAGCGAGAGAGGGAGCAAGAGAGAGAAGTCAAAGTTCTCAGCCTCTTTTCAACAACCAGATCTCACGTGAACTAACAAAGAGAGAACTCACTGATCACCAAGGGGATGGTGCTAAGCCATTCATGAGGCATGCATCCCCATGATTCAACCCCTGCCACTAGACTCCACCCCCAACACTGGGGATCACATTTCAACATAAGATTTGGTGGGAGCATACATCTAATCCATATCACTGGACTTATACAGCAGGCTGCACAATCACAATTTCTAATCTTATCTCATTGATCTTTCCCTTGAAACCTGTTTCCTCCTCTTGAATTCTCAATCTGACTGACTAGTTCTGCCTTCTTCGTAGTTTCCCAAGACAGAAATATGAAATGTCCTGTGACTTCTCTCTTTCTCCTTCCACAAAGCAAAACTGTAGCTCAGACCAGCATGGTTTTTTGTCAGGAGAACTTCAGCAGTTTCTTAATTACAGCTGCCTACCCTAGTCTAGCCCCTTCTAGTCTATCGTCAGAGATAGCAGGAGTAGACCTTATAAAACCAAACCTGTTTTTCTTATCCCTTTGAAAACATTTCAAAAGTTCCCTGTAATACCTAAGAGAAAATTCAAGTTTCTTTACTCAACATAAAACCTCTTCATTATCTACTCCTTCCCATCATAGTCTAGCTTCTAGGTGTGCCCAATGTGGCAAGTACTGTTGATGCTCTCAAAGTCTCCCCCAACCATCCCCATTCTAGGATCTTACCTTTGTAGTGAAACTGACTTTCAATTGCCTGAAGTCTTTCTCCCCCAGCAATCCTTAACCAATGAGTGAAAAATTTGGTGCATAAATAAGTAGAGTTGTGCATCGCTTAAAGAGGGGGATACATTCTGAGAAATGTGTTGTTAGGCAATATTGTCATCATGCACACATCAGAGTGTACTCACACAAACCAGATGTTATGGCCTACTACACACCTAGGCTACATGTTATAGCCCATTGCTCCTGGTTTACAAATCTGTACAGCATGTTACTTTACTGATTATTGTAGGTAGTTGTAATGCAGTGGTATTTGTGTATCTAGACATAGAAGAGGTACAGTAAAATACTATAAAAGATAAAAAGTGGTATACCTATACATGACACTTACCATTAATGGAACTTGTAGAACTGGAAGTTGCTTTGGGTGAGTCAGTGAGTGGTGAGTGAATGTGAAGGCCTAAGACATTACTGTGTACTACTGTGGACTTTATAAGTACTGTACACTTAGGCTACATAACATTTATAAAAATTTTTTTCTTCAATAAAAAATTAACCTTAGCTGACCGTATCTTTATTACTTTATACACTTTTTAAACTTTTGGGCTAATTTGTTTAAACACACAGTTTAAAACACAAGCACATTGTTACAGCTGTGTAAAAATATTTTTTTTCTTTATATCCTTATTCTATAAGCTTTTTCCTATTTAAGTTTTTTTTTTACTTAAAAAAGTTTTATATTAAAAATGTAGGCCGGGCGCGGTGGCTCAAGCCTGTAATCCCAGCACTTTGGGAGGCCGAGGCGGGTGGATCATGAGGTCAGGAGATCGAGACTATCCTGGCTAACATGGTGAAACCCCGTCTCTACTAAAAATACAAAAAACTAGCCGGGCGTGGTGGCGGGCGCCTGTAGTCTCAGCTACTTGGGAGGCTGAGGCAGGAGAATGGTGTGAACCCGGGAGGCGGAGCTTGCAGTGAGCCAAGATCACGCCACTGCACTCCAGCCTGGGAGCACAGCGAGACTCCGTCTCAAAAAAAAATAAAAAAAAATAAAAAAAAATAAAAATGTAGACACAAACACACACATTAGCCTAGGTCTACACGAGGTCAGGGTCATCAATATCACTGTACTCCACTGCCACATCTTGTCCCACTGGAAGGTCTTCAGGGACAATAACATGCATGGAGCAGTCATCTTCTATGATAACAATGCCTTTTCCTGTAATACCTCTGGAAGGACCTGCCTGAGGCTGTTTTATAGGTAACTTTTTTTTATAAGTAGAAGCGTACACTCTAAAATAACAACAAAAAGTAAAGTATAATATACTAAATACATAAACCAGTAACATTTATTATCATTATCAAACATTATGTACATAATTGTATATATTATACTTTTATATGACTGGCAACAGAGCAGATTTGCTTACATCAGCATCACCACAAATAGCTGAGTAATGCATTGTACTACAATGGTTACAACAGCTGTGATGTCACTAGGTGATAGGAATTCTTCAGCTTTATTATAATCTTGTAAGACCACCATCATGTATGTGGTCCATCACTGACCCAAAGTGGTTATGTGGCACACCAAAAGTTATGAGTCACGTAACTGTACTCCGACTCTCTCACACTTGGCTGAAACAACTCTGAGGTCTGTGTTCTGCATCAATTCCTGGAGCTTTCCCATCTAGATAATTTCCATTTACTCATAGTCTTTTTTCTTTTTGAGATAGAGTCTTGCTCTGTTGCCCAGGCTGGACTGCAGTGGTGTGATCTTGGCTCACTGCAACCTCCACCTCCCAGATTCAAGCTGATTCTCCTGCCTCAGCCTCCCGAGTAGCTGGGATTACAGGTGTCTGCCACCACGCTCAGCTAATTTTAGTATTTTTAGTAGAGACGGAGTTTCACCATGTTGGCCAGGCTGGAATCGAACTCCTGACCTCAGGAGATTCACCCGCCTCGGCCTCCCAAAGTGCTGGGATTACAGGCATGAGCCACCACACCCTGCCACTCATAGGCTTAAGAGGCTTAATAAAATACCTTTTGTTGGCTGCCTTTCCTTTCCCAGCTTACTTTTCCGTACCCCTGCCAGTGTTTCCTGGGATCACCTCATCAATAAACAGTTTGCACTTGAATCCTTAGCACTTCATCTGAGTTTGAAGAAGCCAGCTAGGCCACCCAACATGTTTCCTTTGTTTCAGCCGAAAATAAAAATAAAAAAGAAGTTCATGTATTTATTTATTTTTTTAATGTCGTGTTTTCCCACAGTTCCTCTGCCCAAAATGATTCTGGCTCCCACTTCCCTTGCCTAGCCAAATTGTATTAATTTCTCAAAATTAATGTCCATGCGTCATCTCTTTAAGGAATGCTTTTCTAAGCATTGAATTGTGGACTGGAAGCTCTATCCCACTGTACCTGAACATACCTGTATCGTAGTGGACACCTTAATCCTTGATTTGTTTATTTGGCTCCCCAAAGAGACTGATGTCCTTGAAAGCAGGGACTAAGATATATTCGGATTTTCAGTCTGCCCCACCCCCACAAAATAGGGGAAGACAGCATTGATTAAACTACTAAATGTTTTCTTGAATGAATTGTTTTTATTGAACACATTTATGAATGAATGAGAAAACAAAAAAAAAGCCAATAAGAGCAAATTTTATCAGAGGAAAGAAAATCTATTGTGACACGAATGTTTAGGCAACTAATTCCAAAGTTCAGAAGAAAAAGTTTTGACTTATTTGCACGACTGTCCTTCCCAGTCAGTGTGGATAACAATAACAATACAATTAACACACACAAGAAAATCATTGTCTTAGAGACTGTAAGTGCTTTAAAAAATCACACATTTAATCTTCCTAGTGTGTATACCATTATTATATTACATTGTATCACATTGCATCTATTATTACATTATGTAGAATTTATTATTATTACTATTGTTATTGTTCCATTTTACAAAGAATATAAAATACTCATGTTAAATATTTTAAAGCAGTTTTTTTCACAAGGCCAAGAGTCTCAGAAACTTCCATTATGTTTATTAGGGTAGTGAAGAGTAATAAATTCAAATAATGGATGAGGTTTAGGAACTTCCCTTCTTTCGTTTTGCTCAATACAGAGGGTTAATAACTACTGGGGCAAGCTTCCTGCCTCATACTGTTTTGTGATTTAATGTAGCCAAAATAACACCCTTTGACTATGAGATAGAATTTCCTAAAACAAGTTTCAGAGTTGTATTATCCACAAAATCAAAATCTGGGCTCAAAAAAAAGTTGTGACATTTCATGTATTTGATAAACACATATTGGATCTTTTTTGTTTCTATTGCATGGTGTTAACATCTGGGGATATATAAACTTAACTAAGTCAAGAATCTGACCATTGGCATGCAGTAGCTTATCTTGAATAACAGTTGCCTTTGCAACTTTAGGATCAATGGCCAAAATGTACCATTTGTGTCTTTTCTTTTGTATCTGGAATTAAAAATAGAGATTTGCGTAGTCTTTGATGATGTTGTATTCATTTAGAGCCCTTCTGGAAGGAAGATCCAGATGCTTTATAAATATTAACACATTTGTGTTGAAATAACCACTCCCTTTGTTTCATAACTGAACTAACCAATATTTTCATTTTTTCCTGTTATTTCCTTATTGCCTCTTTATTTTTATTTTTTGATTTACTTACATGTTTTCTTCTCTGTAAGAGTGCATTATTTAAGGAAAGGAACAATGTCTTATCGATTTTTGTATCCCCAGGACCTGATATAGAACTTGGTACTTCATCAGCACTGTTTCTGCAATGGATAAAGAAAAAATCGTATATAGCATTTTGTATAATGCTTTAAGCATGAAAAAGTAGAAATGCTTTTACAAAGTGGTTCTATATGAGTTTTATCAATACATACATTTTAATTTAAGTCCTATGAATTAATCTACACTCTCTTGAATTCTCCACCCTGATCTTTTCTTCCAGATATAATTGGAGTCAGTGATAAATTCCAATTCATAAAACTAATCTCTAGTGTTACATCCTGTCTGCTCCATTCACTAGCTTTCCAACAATAATATGAGCTAGTCACTGTGTAGTAATCAGGAAATCTTAATGGCATGTTTCCAAGCCCTGGTCATCTTTTGAGCCCTAACACGGTCAAGTCACATTGACTTAGCCACAACCATATGAATGAAAATTCCTCCATGTCTTTAGTCACTCTATGCAGGTCCATAATGTACAAAGAGGCTGTTTGTTTGTTTGTTTGTTTGTTTGTTTTGTTTTGTTTTGAGACAGAGTCTCACTCTGTTGCCCCGGCTGGAGTGCAGTGGCAAGATCTCGGCTTTCCTGTTTCTAGACTCATAAGTTTCTTTGAATGTTCCTGCAAACGTTTTTGACAAAGGGCCAGATAGTGAATGTTTTATTAGGCTTTTCAAGCCATACAATCCCTGTCACAAGTACTCAGCTCTGCTAGAGATGATACATAATCAGATGAATATGGCTGACTTAGAATAAAACTTTATTTATGGACACTGAAATTTGAATTTTATATTATTGTCATGTTCCACTAGTATTATTCTTCAGATTTTTTTTCCAAACACTTAAAAATGCACAAACAGGCTGGGTGTGGTAGCTCATGCCTGTAATTCCAACACTTTGGGAGATAGAGGCAGGTGGATCACTTGAGGCCAGGAGTTCGAGACCAGCCTGGCCAACATGGTGAAATCCTGTCTCTATTAAAAATACAAAAAAATTAGCTGGTTGTGGTGGTGTGTGTTTGTATTCCCAGCTGCTTGGGAGGCTGAGGCACAAGAATCACTTGAACCCAGGAAGCAGAGGCTGCAGCAAGTCAGGATGGCACCAGTGCACTCCAGCCTGGGTGACAGAGTGAGACTCTGTTTCAAGAAAAAAAAAAATATATACAGAAACATTCTGAGCTCACGTGCTGCACAAAAACTATGTATGGGCCATAGTTTACCAACTCTGCTTTAAAGCAATACATATTTAACTTCAAATTTACTAATATCACCTCCTGCCTCCTAGTTTATCTCCCTCATGAACCCTGCACTCCCGTTTTGCTCTCAATCCCCTTTATAGCATCGCTTGCAGGACTACTCTATCCCAAAGTATTCCCTGATCTAATATTTCTAACCTTTCCTTCCCTTATTTCCCATTTTCTGAATATAGCTTTCCAGCTAGTTCTTTAAAAAAAGCAAATGTGATTCAGTAAGAAATGCTGCTACCAGAATTATCTTTTGAAAATACAGATCTGGACCTGTCACCCCAGTGCCGGCATTTTCACACCTGTCCTTTGACTAAAAGATGCAGCTTAATATCTCAAACAGAGCCCATTAGGTCTTTTACAATCTGGCTGTCATATACCCATCAGATCCTTAATCTTTATTAGCTCTGTGGCCCTCCATGTTTACTACACATCCTGTGGCCAGACCAAATATTTCTTCCTTACCATGCAGGGCTCTTTCCTGTCTGTTCGCCTTGTGCATGCCACTGTCTTTGCACAGAACAGTTTGACTGTGGGACTTTAGTTGACCCTCCAAGGTCCACTTTAAAGTCACATTCACGGGGAAACCTTTGCTAATACCCCCGAAAGATCACTTTTTAAAAACATAATAACATTTAAAAAATTATGCCATATTATACATTTTCATGTCACTTTTTGTTTATATACCATTCTTTCCTACCAGATTCTGGTTTCAGGTGGACACACATTGTGTCTTCTTCAACTTCATTAACATCTTCCTCCTCTACCTAGCACAGGGCCTAGCACAGAGTCAGCAACATTGTATATTCCTATAAAAGATATTACATTGATTCCACCCAGAGGTATTTTCACTTTCAGAAGCATAGATGTGTTAATTCAAGTGACCTTCTAATTGACAGTTTTAGGCTATAGTAAAAGGAAGTGAAGGGATTTGGGCAGAAAAAAGAAAAAAAAAGGCAAACAGATGCTACTTTGGAGCAGAAGCGGCCACGCCCAGAGCAGGGCAGGTGCCCTCCTTCTCTCAACCCCATCTCTCCTCAGGGTCAGCTTTCCAAAATGTCCCATGTTTCATGGGTCTGATTTCTTTCAAGTTCAATGTCATATTCAGTCTTCTTAAGGCCACCATGGGGAAGGCTTTAGATTTGAGAAGGGAATTGGGACGAGAAAAACTGCCAGTTGAACTACAAATCAATTGTGAGTTGTTTGAAAGTTGGTACCTGGGGGCTGGGCGCAGTGGCTCACACCTGTAATCCCATCACTTTGGGAAGCTGAGGTGGGTGGATCACGAGGTCAGGAGATTGAGACCATCCTGGTCAACACAGTGAAACCCCATCTCTACTAAAAATACAAAAATATTAGCTGAGTGTGGTGGCGGGCACCTGTAGTCCCAGCTATTCGGGAGACTGAAGCGGGAGAATGGTATGAACCCAGGAGGCGGAGCTTGTAGTGAGCTGAGATCGTGCCACTGCACTCCAGGCTGGGCAACAGAGCAAGACTGTCTCAAAAAAAAAAAAAAAAAAGTTGATACTTGGTTCTACCATGTTTCTTTATTTGAGTAGCAGAGAAATGTTTAAATGACACTGACATGGACTCTAAAATATGTCACTTAGAATTAAATAATTTCATCAGAGGCAAAGGTGTTAGAGAGATAGAGAAACAACTTTTTTTTTTTTTTTTTTTTTTTGGGGAGATGGAGTCTTGTTCTGTCACCCAGGCTGGAATGCAGTGGCACAATCTTGGCTCACTGCAACCTCTGCCTCCTGGATTTAAGCGATGCTCCTGTCTCAACCTCCTGAGTAGCTGGGATTACAGGTGCCTGCCACCATGCCCGGCTAATTTTTGTATTTTTAGTAGAGATGGGGTTTTACCATGTTGGTCTGGCTGGTCTCAAACTCCCGACCTCAGGTGATCTCCCCGCCTTGGCCTCCCAAAGTGTTGGGATTACAGGCATGAGCCACTGAGCCCAGCCCAGAAAGAGCTTTTATACCAAAGTAAATGCTAGTGATTCAAATGAAGGCCCTGTCAGGAAGAAAACATTTTTAAAGTTCTCTGATTTCTCCTTGGAAGCCTCTCAACCCATTAAACCCTCTAAATCTGATTTTCAAGGAAAAGATAAAACTACAAGCAACAGAAAGGATATTTCTCATTAGATATTTTAAAATGGTTATTCACTTGTTAATTATAATTAATTAATTTTTTTTCCGGTTTGCAAAGTAGTTTTATTTCTATTGTCATTTTGATTTTGTCAGAAACCTTTGAAATTGAGAAGTAAAGATTTGGTTATCTGTGGATTACGGCAACTTTCCAAACCTGGTTTTATTTCAGTTTATTAAGTAAGACATCGAGGACTCATTTCATCTTTTCATTATAGGAGTTACAAACTAATTTTAAAGTGGGGGCTGGGCATGGTGGCTCATACCTGTAATCTCAGCACTTTGGGGGGCTCAGTTGGGCAAATCACCTGAGGTCAAGAGTTCAAGACCAGCCTGGCCAAAAGGGCAAAACTCCGTCTCTACTAAAAATACAAAAAATTAGTCGGTGTGGTGGTGCATGCCTGTAACCCCAGCTAATTGGGAGGTTGAGGCACAAGAATCGCTTGAACCTGGGAGGCGGAGGCTGCAATGAGCCGAGATTATGCCACAGCACTCCAGCCTAGGCAACAGAGTGAGACTGTCTCAAAAATAAATAAATAAATAAAATAATAAAATAAAACAAAATGGGTCTAAACCAGGTGTTCTTAACTTGGAAACTAGCACTCCTATGATGCTAAAAAGAAAATCAGATGTGGTCGTTGCCTTCATGAAATATTCCCACTTCCTTCCCTGAATTATTTATATTGTGGTCTCTTTGTATATCATTTCTGTATTTATGCAGCCTTCAACATTTTGCATTATGCTTGGTTCTTAGTAAAATTTGGGTGAATATTAATAGAGGAAGAAGACCAAGGATTTTGAGATGCTGGGAGAAAAATAACTACTAAACGTAGGTGGTCACCAGGACAAACATGAATGACTCATGGACCACCAATATGGGGACATTTGGATTTGAGTAAACTGGTGGACAAACTAGCACAGAGGAGAAGCATCAAGTTTAGAAAGATCCCTGTTGAATCATCTTTCTTAGATCGCTATTAAATCATATTTCTTGTGACTCCTCTGATATAGTTTTATTTATTAGTAGACTAGTTTGATCTTTCAAGCCAAGGGAGCTCAGATACGGTGAATGGGGAAAAGAGGGAGAGGCAGACAAAAGAGCAAAATTTGGAGAAGAATAATTACTGGAAATAATTCCCCACTCAATAAGGTTACCTAACTGAGGATAAAACATTCTAACATTTGGGATTTGGGGGTCTGAGTTATGAAAATGAAAGCTTTTTCTCTGTCTCTTTTTAAAGGAAGTGAATGCTAGCAGCTATTAAACTAATAATTTTTGTGGAAAACATTTCTTGTGATATGAAGTGAATTTTAAAAACTTGGGGGAACACATTGTGATTAATTTAAGAATGTCAAGTTTAACTTTAGATTCTGTCTTGGGTCCCCCTTGAATTGACTTCTCAAAAGCAAAATCTACTTTGTGTCATGTTGGCTTAGAAACTGTGTTAACACATAGGGATTTTAAAAGAATACAGAGCCCGAATGAAATTAGAACTGTAATGGGATCTGAGCATGATCAGTAACATTTAAATAGCTTTTCTTCAGCAGACCTGCCACATAGTTCAAATACATTCCTGCAGAAGGGATTGCAGGATATTTCTGGTTAAGTGCACTAAAATTCAGTTAAGTATTCTGTGCTGCTGTTTTTTTTTTTTTTTTTTTTTTTTTTAAAACACCTCAAACTAGAGAGGCCAGTTTACTGCAGTGGCTGTCACAGAATGTTTTACAAATTCCTGGCAACTGAAGACTGTGTGATAAGTATCCTCTACCCAAGTTACAAATTCAAAGGTTTTCTTCAATGAGGGTGGAAAACAGGC
>NW_012101457.1:159095-200302 GCF_000951045.1 Mandrillus leucophaeus
TGGTTAAGTGCACTAAAATTCAGTTAAGTATTCTGTGCTGCTTTTTTTTTTTTTTTTTTTTTTTTTAAAACACATAAAACTAGAGAGGCCAGATTCCAGCAGTGGCTGCCATGGCCCACTTTACAAATTCCTGGCAACTGAAGACTGTGTGATAAGTATCCTCTACCCAAGTTACAAATTCAAAGGTTTTCTTCAATGAGGGTGGAAAACAGGCACAAAAGTTTATCTTCTATCAGATGGTACAGCTGCTATCTTCAGGGCTGGTGGACTCAATGGAGATCAGAAGAAAGGCAGGTATTTAGATTAAAAAAAAAGTTTATCAGAATAGGAGTCTTGCTGTTGGATACTTAATTCTGCTTTTAAAAGTCAAAAAACAAAAATAATAATAATAAGAAAAACCGCACACAGTTAAGTGGGCCTCTTTCCCAGTATTTACCTTACCTGGTCTTTTTAGAGCACTGCGTATGGTAATGATGTATTGCAGTGTTCTGTAGGTCAAGATTATGTGAAAGACTAATTCATTAAGAGTGAAATTTCAATACATTTTGATGAATAGTCTTTATTTATTGATAAGGTGTTTGCTTCCCTTGTAATATAACTCTATATAGCATTTTCAAAAGTGACAAATATCACTTCCAGTCACAATATTTTAAAATGAATTTCTAAGGAATATGACAAAAAACTGTAGAGTCCCCTATAGCTAAAAACATAGATGAATTAATTATTTTTTAGCTCTTTCTTAACAAAGTACCTATATGATATTTACATGATAATATAATTTGTCAGCTTTATTTTATTTTTTTGAGACGGAGTCTCGCTCTGTTGCCCAGGCTGGAGTGCAGTGGTGCGATCTCGGCTCACTGCAAGCTCCGCCTCCCTGGTTCATGCCATTCTCCTGCCTCAGCCTCCTGAGTAGCCAGGACTACAGGCGCCCGCCACCACTCCTGGCTAATTTTTTTGTAGTTTTAGTAGAGACGGGGTTTCACCAAGTTAGCCAGCTGGTATGAGTCCCTGATGTGACAGAATAGTAGTGTCCTAGTAGTGGTCAAATGCCATGATGGGTGATACAGATCAGAACAGGAGTTGGAATTTTAGACCACAGGGACATTTGTGAAGAGTTACCAGAACTTTAGCCACTGGTCTGGGGTTCGGATAGAAAGCTCCAGTTTTGAATATATTAAGATGCTAGGCAAACCTTTGGTTATTCAAAAAACAAGAGACCAGATTTTGGGTATCAGCTGGAGTAGTAGCAAGAGTTCCATGTTCTGTGTTCCATAACGTTGGCTAAAAAGCGCCTTCAATCTTTTTGGCTAGTAGGTAAAGTTGAGTCTGAAGATGGAGCTCTGGCCACGGGTTAAAAAGGGACCTTGCCAAGTCTGGGAACCTGATCCTAGCCTTCCAAAGTAATGGATTACCTGGGCATGGTGGCTCATGCCTGTAATCGCAGCACTTTGGGAGGCAGAGGAGAGCAGATCACAAGGTCAAGAGTTCTAGACCAGCCTGTCTTGTATGATGAAACCCCATCTCTACTAACAATGCAAAAATTAGCCAGGTGTGATGCCATGTGCCTGTAGTCACAGCTACTCGGGAGGCTGAGGCAGAAGAATTGCTTGAACCTGGGAGGCAGAGGTTGCAACGAGCCGAGATTGTGTCACTACACTCCAGCCTGGGCAACTCCATCTCAGAAACAAACAAACAAACAAACAAAAACAAAGTAATGGATCACGCATGATTCTTGGGTTACAGAAATGGAGACAGCTTCAAGTGGGTAGAAAATGAGGACTCAAAGGTGACTTTGTGGTTTCTAACCAGAGTGCCTGGGGCCACATATCTCATTTACAAAGGTTGCAGTGCAGGGAGTCAAAGGTGAGAAAGAAGAGAGATGGGAAGACAGTAATATTCTAGAAAGGCAGATTAGGATGATGGTTGGGCAGTTATGAGATGCTGTTGGAATTGTAGGCTTAGTACTCAGAAGGAAAATTAGAACTAGAGGTATGAGTTTTAGAAATTCTCCATAGATACTGGTACAAAAACAGACACACAGACCAGTGGAACACAATGGAGATCTCAGACCACACATCTACAACCATGTGATCTTGGACAAACCTGACAAAAACAAGCAATGGGGAAAGGATTTAATAAATGGTGCTGGGAAAACTGGTGAAGCATTTGTCGAAAAATTGAAACTGGACCCTTTCCTTAAACTTTATACAAAAATTAACTCAAAATAAATTAAAGACTTAAAAGTAAAACCCCAAACTATAAAAACCCTAGAAGAAAATATGGCAATACTATTCAGGACATAGGCACAGACAAAGATTTCATGACAAAAATGTCAAAAGCAATTGCAACAATAGCAAAAATTGACAAATGGGATCTAATTAAACTGAAGAGCTTCTGCACTGCAATTATTAGAGTGAACAGAATGGGAGAAAATTTTTGCAATCTTTCCGTCTGGAAAAGATCTAATATCCAGAATCTACAAGGAACTTAAACACATTTATAAGAAAAAAACAAACAAGTTTTAAAAAGTGGGCAAAGGACATGAACAGACACTTCTCAAAAGAAAACATTTATGCAACCAACAAACATATGAGAAAAAGCTCAACATCACTGATCATTAGAGAAATGCAAATCAGAGTACAATGAAATACTATCTCACACTAATCAGAGTGGTGATTATTCAAAAGTAAAGAAACAGCGGGTCGTGGTGGCTCAGCCTCCCAAAGTGCTGGCCTATAATCCCAGCACTTTGGGAGGCTGAGGTGGGTGGATCACTTGAGGTCAGGAGTTCAAGACAGCTTGGTCAACATGGTGAAACCCTGTCTCTACTAAAAACACAAAAACCAGCCAGGCGTGGTGATGCGCACCTGTAGTCCCAGCTACTTGGAAGGCTGAGGTGGGAGAATTGCTTGAACCTGGAAGGCAGAGGTTGCAGTGAGCTGAGATTATGCCATTGCACTCCAGGCTGAGCAACGGAGTGAGACTTCATCTCAAAAAAAAAAAAAAAAAAAAGAAAAGTCAAGAAACAACAGATGCTGGTGAGGCTGTGGAGAAATAGGAATGGTTTTACACTGTTGGTGGGAATGTTAATTAGTTTAACCATTGTGGAAGATGGTGTCACAATTCCTCAGAGATCTGGAATCAGAAATATCATTTGACTCAGCAATCCCATCACTGAGTATATACCCAAAAGAATAGAAATCATTCTATTACAAAGATATGTGCATGCATATGTTCATTATAGCACTATTCACAATAGCAAAGACATGGAATCAACCCAAATGCCTATCAATAATAGACTGGATAAAGAAAATGTGGCACATATACACCATGGAATACTATGCAGCCATAAAAAGGAATGAGATAATGTATTTGCAGCGGCTTGGATGGAGCTGAAAGCTATTATCCTCAGGAAACTAACACAGGAGCAGAAAACCAAACACCGGATGGTCTCACTAATAAGTGGGAGCTGAACAATGAGAACACATGGACACAGTGAGGGGAACAACACACACTGGGGCCTGTCAAGAAGTGGGATTGGGGGAGGGAGACATCAGGATAAATAGCTAATGCATGTGGGGCTTAACACCTAGGTGATTGGTTAATAGGTGCAGCAAACTACCATGGCACATGTTTACCTATGTAACAAACCTGCATGTCCTGCACATGTATCCCAGAACTTAAATTAAATTTTAAAAAAGGACAGAAAAAAGAAATTCTTAAAATAGATACCTCCAAGCCCTTGGAGAGTGTATTAGTTTCCTGGGGATGTTGTAACACAGTAAAACCAACAAGATGGCTTAAATAACAGAAATTTATTGTCATATAGTTCTGAAGGCTAGAAGTTCAAAATCAAGGTGTCAGCAGGGTTAGTTCCTTCGAGGACTGTGAGAGACAATCTATTTCATGTCTGTCTCTTAGCTTCTGTTAGCCTCAGGCATTCCTTGGCTTGCAGATGGCATTCTCCATGCAACTTCAGATCATCTTCTCTCTATGCATGTCTGTCTCTATGTCTAAATTTCCATTTCTCCCTTTTATAAAGACATAGTCATATTGGATTAGGATCCATCCAAATGACCTCACCTTAATTTTTTTTTTTTTTGAGACAGAGTCTTGCTCTGTTTCCCAGGCTGGAGCGTACTGGCACAATCTTGGCTCACTGCAACCTCCGGCTCCCAGGTTCTAGCAATTCTCCTGCCTCAGGCTCCTGAGTAGCTGGGATTATAGGCACCTGCCACCACACCTGGCTAATTTTTGTATTTTTAGTAGAGACAGGTTTCACCATGTTGCCCAGGCTGCCCTCAAACTCCTGACCTCAAGTGATCCGCCTGCCTTGGCCTCTCAACACACCCAGCCATCATCTTTATTTGATTATTGACAAAACCTGATTTCCAAATAAGGTTATATTCACAGGTACCAAAATCAAGACTTTATCATCTTTTTTTATGGGACACAATTCAACCCAGGAAAACAAGGACGAGATGGTTTCTGGAGAGTTTAGAATAAGCAAAGAGCTCTAGAGGCTGAAGCAAGGCCTTTGAAGTTGTGATTCAAAAGACTGAAGAAATAGATGGATATAGAGGATAATCTGAAAGCATAGTAGCCAAGGAGAATTTCACATGGAAAGGAGGCATATTTTCAAATGACAGAAAAAATGTCAGGCAGTAGGATGAAGTATAAGAAAAGGTAATTGAGGCCGGGCATGGTGGCTCACGTCTGTAGTCCCAGCACTTTGGGAGGCCAAGGTGGGAGGATCACGAGGTCAAGAGATTAAGACCATCCTGGCCAATATGGTGAAACCCTGCCTCTACTAAAAATACAAAAATTAGCTGGACTTGGTGGCACGTGCCTGTAGTCCCAGTTACTTGGGAGGCAGAGGCAGGAGACTCACTTGAACCCAGAAGGTAGAGGTTGCAGTGAGCCAAGATTACGTCACTGTACTCCAGCCTCGCGACAGCAAGACTCTGTCTCAGAGAAAAAAAAAAAAAAAAAACCATTGGATTTGGTAATGGGGAGGCCACTGATGTCCATTATAAGAAGTGTCTATGAGATAATGTTTCTGGAGACAAACTCTATGGCCTAAAATGTAACTTAAGGCCATTACCATAGGATATTGCTATACTACTTAAACCTTATTTTTTTGGGTTTTTTTTTTTTTTTTTTTTTTTTTTTTTTTTTTTTTTTGAGATGGAGTCTCATCCTGTTACCCAGGCTGGAGTGCAATGGTGCCATCTCAGCTTACTGCAACCTCCGCCTCTCGCATTCAAAAGATTCTCCTGCCTTAGCCTCTCTAGTAGCTGGGATTACAAGCACATGCCATAAGCTTAGCTATTTTTTGTATTTTTAGTAGAGATGGGGTTTCACCGTGTTGGCCAGGCTGGTCTCGAACTCTTGACCTCATGATCCACTTGCCTTGGCCTCCCAAAGTGCTGGGATTACAGGTGTGAGCAACCGCGCCTGGCCACATTACTTACATCTTCTAGGTCTAAGTGTCCTCATATGTAAAATGGAAATGATAATAATTGTACCCACTTAATAGAGTTATGAGGATTAAATAGGTTGTGCTTAATAGTTGTCCTTTGATAGTGTGCATCCAAGGATACTATCAACATAATGAAAAGGAAATCCATGGAATAGGAGAAAATATTTGCAAATCTTATATATGACAAGGGATTGATGTCCAGAATATATACAAAAAATGTCTACAGCTCAACAACAGAAAAAGAACGACTCAACTAAAAAATGGTCAAAGGACTTAAATAGTAATTTCTCCAAAGAAGATATACAAATGGTCAATAAACATAGGAACAGATGCTGAGCATCACTAAATCAATGCCACTATGAGATATCACTTTATACCCATTAGGATGACTATTATTTGAAAAGACACATAACAAAGATTGATGAGGATATGGAAAAGTTAGAACACTGTGACAATGCTGGTGGAAATGTAAAATGGTGCAGCTGCTGCGGAAAATGTGTGATTTCTTAAAAAATTAACAATGGATAAATAAACTGTGGTCTATACATACAATGAAATTTTATTCAACTTTAAAACGAAAGACAATTATGGTACATGTTATGTTGTAAACCTTGAAAACATGATAGTAAGTGAAATAAGCCAGACACAAAAGAACAAATATTACATGATTTCACTAATGTATAGTACCTAGAGTTGTTAAGTTCATAGAGACAAAAAATAGAATAGCGGTTGCCATGGACTAGGGTAAAGAGCAATGGGGACTGTTTGGTGGGTACAGAGTTTCAATTGAGCAAAATGAAAAAGTTCTGGTGATGGATGGTGGTGATAGGTTTGTACAACAATGTGAATGTATTTAATGCCACAGAGTTGGACACTTAAAATGGTTAAAATGATAAATTTTATGTTATTTGTATTTTACCACAACAATGAGGCACTCTGAACTAAAAGGAAAAATAATGTTATGTAAATGTTACCATTATTTCATCTAAGGTAGATTGCAGAGAGTTTAAGGAGGAAATGGGGGACAAGGAAATGGAGGTAGTGAGTGAAGTTTACAACTGAGAGAAGTGTATTGGGAAGGAATATAGGATCATAGTGAGAGACAGGACTAGCTGGATTTCCTAAGCTAAGAATCCCTAAGCCTAGCTGAGAAGGTGACCACATCCACCTTTAAACATGGGGCTTGCAACTCAGCTCACACCCGATCAATCAGGTAGTAAAGAGAGCTCACTAAAATGCTAATCAGGCAAAACCAGGAGGTAAAGAAATAGCCAATCATCTATTGCCTGAGAGCACAGCAGGAGGGACAATGATCGGGATATAAACCTAGGCATTCAAGCCGGCAATAGCTACCTCCTTTGGGTCCCCTACCTTTGTATGGGAGCTCTGTTTTCACTCTATTAAATCTTGCAACTACACACTCTTCTGGTCTGTGTCTGTTACTGCTCGAGCTGAGCTTTTGCTCGCCACTCGCCATCCACCATTGCTGTTTGCCACCGTGGCAGAGCTGCGGCTGATCCAGAGGGTGTCCCCTGTGCTCCTGATCCAGCGAGGCGCCCATTGCCGCTCCTGATCGGGCTAAAGGCTCTCCATTGTTCCTGCATGGCTAAGTGCCTGGGTTTGTCCTAATCAAGCTGAACACTAGTTGCTAGGTTCCTCGGTTCTCTTCCGTGACCTATAGCTTCTAATAGAGCTATAACACTCACTGCATGGCCCAAGGTTCGATTCCTTGAAATCTGTGAGGCCAAGAACCCCAGGTCAGAGAAGAAGAGGCTTGACGCCATCTTGGGGGTGGCCCCCCACCATCTTGGGAGCTCTAAGGACAAGGACCCCCTGGTAACAATAGCACAAAAAAGCAGAGAGGGATGAGGGACTTCTTTTATTTCAAGTAAGGAGAGGATGAGCTTGTTTATAGATGAAGAGGAGGGGCCAGTTAAGAAGAAGAAATTAAGGCCATGAAAGAAAGGGATGGACAGATGGATTTAGATTTCAGAGAATGAAACGAGAGCAAGAACCCTAGAGAGAAGTTATACCTGGAGATCGGGGGAGAAGGAGTTTGAGTATAGAGACTTGTCAGGATTTATAGTCTACTACCACTTAACAGATTTAAAAATATATTTTTGAAACTTCTGATTCTTATCCCGTTTTTTCTTTATGGAGAGCAAATATTAAGTATCTTTTTTTTCCCCTTAGAATACATCATTTAACCTATTTGTCTTTTCCTGCAAGAGAGAAGAGAAAATGAGTTTCCCAGTAAGGTTATCTTGTGCAAAAGGCATAGTTTTTGCTTTGTTTTTTTCTGTTGGGTGGCATGAGGCAGTGATAGTCTTAAGTGTAATAAAGTTGGATCATGACTTGCCTAGGTTAGGAGATAATTCTATTGATTTATTTAAAGTTCAAGGGATAGCTTCCTTAATATTGGCTTTGGAAATAATTGAAGTCGGTTTTATTGATTAATTGTATCTTAACGAGTAATATTAAAGGCTCTTAAACTCTGAGGTCAAGTATATTTCCGGTAATATGTTCATATTTAGATTTAGAAATATTCCTGACCAAAACAGAATGTAAAAGCAGTTGTCATATGTAACTACCCCCAAATCTAAGCCTTTGGCAGTGTTATTCTGAAATAAAATATGAAGAATTAAACTAACCAAGTGAGGAAAATAAATAAAAGCTTTAGGACTTCGATTATTTGTGCACTCTCATAATTTTGGTAAAATATCTTTTAACTTGAGAGTTAAGATATTTTCATCTTCTTACTCAAGGTAAGTAAAATAAGTACAGACTGACAGGTACTGTCTTTTCAGTAATTTCATAGGCTTATGTTTATGGAACTGTGCTGTAAAGGTTTTCAGAACACTTTTTAGTTGTTGAAATATGGTAAAACAACGCTCAGTTTTCTATTTTTAGATATAAGGAATTATTATATATTCAAATTTTGATGTCAGTAAAACAAATTTTGTTGTTTAATTTGCAATTAAAAAATATTTCACATTATTGTATTTTTAAAAATTTAGTTTCTCCAAAGCTTAGAATTTTGTGTTCCTTTCATTTGGTGGAAATAAGAAGAGGTTCTCTCATTTCATTCTACTTTATTAGGATTGAGATCCTGGATTATCCCTCCAGATTTTGACATACCTATGTATGAATAGAAATTAATATTTTTAGATTATATTAATAATTAGATTTATATTTTATTATATAATATTATAGTAGGTTGAATAATGGCCCCCAAAGATATCAGGTTCGAATCTTTGGAACTTTTTCTTAACCTAATTTGGAAAAAGGGTCTTTGCACATGTGACTAAAAGCCAAGAATTTTGAGATGGGGAGTGTTTTAGTCAGGGTTCTCCATGAACTATATGAGAAGGGATTTATTAGGGAAATTGATTCACTCAATTATGGAGGCTGAGAAATCCCATAATAGGCTGTCTGCAAGCTGGAGAATCAGGGCAACTGTTAGCTTGGCTTAGTCCAAGTGCAAAGGCCTCACAATCAGGAAGCTGATTCTGTAACTGATGGTGTAACTCTCAGTCCAAGGCGAAAGGCCTGAGGACTCAGGGGGCTGCTGTGCAAGTTCCAGAGTCCAAAGGCCAGAGAACCTGGAATTCTGATGTTCAAGGGCAGGAGAAAAGGGCATCTGAGCTCCAGAAGAGGTGGGGGTGGGGGTGGGGAAGAGAGAGAGGGAGAGAGGGAGAGAGAGAGAAGGATTGAGAGAGAGAGAGAGAGAATGAATAAATGATTATTCACTCTTTCTCCACCTTCTGTTCCATCCTGGCCCCCACCTACCTGATTGGGTGGTGCCCACCCACCCTGAGGGTTGTTCTTCTTCACTCAGTCCATTGACTCACGTCCCAGTCTTCCCTCACAGACACACCTGGGGGACACCTGGGGCAGCCCAATTTTTTCTAATTAAGTGCCAGACCATCTGGGTTTTCATTTCAGCAGAAGAGGGATGGCCTCAGTGCCTACTAAAGCACTGAGAATAATTAATGCAATGATTGAGAATAAATAATACTTTGCCAGCTATGTGGGTATTCCTTAAATTAGTTCACACGCAAAATCAAACATCATAGGATTATCTTCGATTATGTGTGTGTGGGCTATAAATACCATCACATGTATGTTTATATGAGGAAGGTAGAGACAGCTTGACAAAAGCATAACATAGAAAGCCCTGTGAAAGCAGACGCAGAGATTGGAGTGAAGGGGCCACAAGCCAAAGAATGCCCATAGCCACCTAATGCTGGAAGAGGCAAGAAATGGACTTTCCCTAGAGCCTCTGGAGGGAATACATCCTTGCTCACACCTTGAATTTGGGCCGGTGATGCTGACTTTGAACTCCTGGCCTCTGGAACTGTCAGAAAATAAATTTACATTTTTAAAAGCTATCTGGTGTGGTAATTTGACACAGTAACCACAGGAATCTAAAATAAATATAAACCTTTATGGTGAAGAATCTTCACACAATCATTTTAATATTGCAGGTAATTCTGATGTTTCATAGAAACTCTGGAGGAGAATAGTCCTATGAGTTGAACTCCAAGAATTCCACATTTATGGAAGTATAAACCCTCAAAAAAGAATGTTGCTGACATGAAGAATCAATATAAATGGCATTCAATTGCATAAAATGTTTAATTATGGTGGGCTATATAGTGTTTTTGTAAGGCTAAGAAGAAATTTCATAAATGTCAGAGAAGTAAATACTGATTATTTTAATCTTACTTTCCATTCATTACTTAAAAATTATTTTCTAAATTATAAAAATAGCATAGTCACATGACTAATCATGAAAATTACAGAGGAACGAACTCACATGAAATCCACAATACAACTACTACCATTACTTTTGTATAATCACTTCCATTCGCTTTCTTTTCATAATGGTAGTATTCATTCAGTGCCTACACTTCTGTATATTTTTTAAAATATGAAACTTTTGCTATTGTTACTTCATCTTTATAAATGTCATTTAAGAAATAGTTTAAATTCTATCAAGTAGGTACACTATCACTGAAATATTTTCTTGTGAGAAATATTCAGACTACTTTCTATTTTTGTAAAGAACCATAAATGTCATCTCTGAAACATTAATGAAACTGAGACCCATAGATTATAGTTTCTCAAGCTCAGTGTCATTGACATTTTGGGCTGAATATTTCTTTGTTGTGGGGAGCTGTCTTGTTCATGGTAGGATGTTTAGTAGCATCTCTGGTCTCTACCCACTTGATTCCAGCAGCCCCTGTCCTACCCAGTTGTGACAATAAAAAAAATCTCCAGTCAAATGTCACTTGGCAGGCAAAATTGCCCCTTGTTGATAATCACTGTTATAGAAGCCCAGTTCAAGTTCAGTCATTGGAAGATCCAATATTAAAACTTAGCTTTCTGAATCCAACTCCAGGGCTTTCTATTCCATCTTCAATGCTCTTACTCCATCATTTTTATGAAAACTTTTGACCCTAGTTGCAAAGTAGCTTCTGCCCCCAGGAATCATAAAGACATTCCTGGCAAAAAGGTGGGATATTGGCAAGTAGTAAGAGTCAAGGACACTCTTCTTAAAGAGGTAGTCCTTTTAGGCTGGGCACGGTGGCTCACACCTGTAACCCTGGCACTTTGCGAGGCCGAGGCAGGTGGATCACGAGGTCAGGAGATCGAGACCATCCTGGCTAACATGGTGAAACCCCATCTCTACTAAAAATACAAAAAATTAGCAGGGCATGGTGGTGGGCGCCTGTAGTCCCAGCTACTTGGGAGGCTGAGGCAGGAGAATGGCGTGAACCCAGGAGATGGAGCTTGCAGTGAGCCGAGATTGCGCCACTGCACTCCAGCCTGGGTGACAGAGTGAGACTCCATCTCAAAAAAAAAAAAAAAAAAAAAAAAAGAGAGAGAGAGAGAGTCTTTTTATTGACAAGTGATGCTTTCCATGGTGCCTCTGCCTATGTATTATTAACCAGAATTGTGTCATATCCCCCTGACCCACCTCCACCTGTCATGAAAGAAGCTAGAGTTCCCATTTTTAGTTTTAACAGCTTCTATGCTAGAGTCAGGCGTGGGAGAAGGGTGGTCATAAATGGTTTTTGAATCAACAATACTGACTAAATTTCCTATCCTAGTACAGTCACTTTCTTATGGTAGATGGAAGTGCAGGAATTGAAGCTGCTAAAAACGTTTCATCATACATATGTGAAGCCTCAGTGTGCTGTGATTTATTATCTCAAGAGTGCTTCATGATATCCTTTTTGGCTGATTGATTTGGTAGTTTCTTTATTCTGTTTTCTCTGAATCAGAAAATTGTAATGTACAAGTAGTGTCATTGAAGAGACCCAATTAATTTCAGCTAGAAAGGTCACTACTTCAAACCAGCAGTGCTTTTACCAGTGGTAATAAATATGCCTATCAATTCATCTCATCCACAGCGAACATTTAGAAGATTCAAATTGGTTTCATGTCATATCCATCCAGCAATATTCAGCAGTGACCCAAAGTCCTAAATGCCAGCTGCATCTGAAGATGTACAGAATGTGGACTTATCAGACATACAACAAAAATACAATACAAACAGCAACACAATTCACTGGCTAAAAGTGGAACTGTTTGTTTCCTTTTCTACCAAATCACTGAGAAATTTTGTTTAATTATGCAGTTCTCCAATTTCCTTTCAAAGAAACAAGCCTCTACCCGAGTGTTGTGGGTTGTACTGTATCTCTCCTAAAAGATTCTAACTCCTGGTAATTGCATGCGATCTTATTTGGAAATAGGGTTTTTGCAGAAGTAATCAAGTTATTATAATGTCGTTAGGGTGGGCCCTAATCCATTATGACTGGCGTCCTTATAAGAAGAGAGAGAGAGAGAGACACTCCAGGAGAACACCACGTAACCACAGAGGCAGGACTTGAACGAATGTGTTAGTAAGCCAAGGAACACCGAGGCTTGGCAGGAACACCAGAGGCCAAGAGAAAGGCTTGGAGCAGGTTCTCCCCCAGAGCCTTCAGAGAGAGCATGGCCCTGCTGACAACTTGATTTCAGACTTCTAGCCTCCAGAACTGAGAGAATAAATGTCTGTTGTTTAAAGCTATTCAGTTTGTAGTACTTTGATTTGCAGCCCTAGGAATACAATACACTGAGTATAGAAAAATAGTAACTGCTTGCTGATTGAAAAAGCAGTGGTACCCTCTATTAGGCTCTTTAAGATACAATTTTATACAACACTGTCCTATTCTGAATGCACATTTTCTATCTTTTTATTTGGATGGTACATTTCCCAGTGTTTTCTTTTTCATTTATCACATGATAAAATCCTTTCCAAATTGAATCTCATTTAGAAGGAAGGGTAGATTTGGGCCTGGCATTCAAAACCAAGGGAATGGTGGCACTGGGAGATGGCTCTTTCCCTCTTTGTAATATTATTGCTGAGGGCTGGGATGCTTGGGTGAGAGACAGACGTCACCTAAAAGCTCAACATGATGGAAGCTCAGAGTGGATTGTGCCATAGTTGGGGACCTCTGAGAAGCAGACACTGATGTGGTTTGAACTTGTGTCATCACCCAAATCTTGCATTCTGTTGTAATCCCCAGTGTTGGAGGTGGGGCCTGATGGGAGGTAACTGGATCATGGGGCGGGGGGGTGGGGGTGGATTCTAATGGTTTAGCACCATCTCTTTGGTGCTGTTCTCATGATAGAATTCTCATGAGATCTGGTTGGTTTAAAGTGTGTGGCACTGCCCCCCGCCCCCTCCTGCTCTGGCCATGTGAAGATGCCTGCTCCACATCGTGAATAAAAGTTTCCCAAGGCCTTCCTAGAAGCCAAACAGATGCCAGAATCATGCTTCCCATAGGGCACAAGAAATCATGAGCCAATTAAACCTCTTTTCCTTATAAATTGCCCAGCTTCAGGTATTTATTTATAGCAGTGTGAGAACAGGCTAATACAGTCACCAAGCTAGAATTAGATATGCAAAAAATATATCCAGGGAAATGCCTGAGAAGGATACAGTGGAAAGAGCTGGAGAAGGCAGCAGGAACCTTGAGACCACAGTGCTGGTCTGACACACGCGAAGGAGACAGAAGAAGAAGTAAGTCTGGATAGAAAGAGTGTTGCGTTGCAGCATGGTTCCAAGAAATGTTCAGCTAGGTCAATGGAAAAGTTGCTGATTATGAGAGTTCTGCATCTCAGGAATAGGCTTGCATTAGTACTTTCACCAGGTTCACGGTCAGCAAGAAGCACTCACCAAAGCATAGCTTGAGCTGCAATGTGGTGGTGGATCCAGAGGGATAGCACCTGGGCAATCAGGCCATCCTCCAGGGGAATGACATCTGAGCAATGTATTTTTGTAGCCACCACTGTATTCAAAACCAGAACAAATTTTGGATGGAGATCACAAAGATCCATTATCTTGAGTAATAAGGCAGCTTCGGTCTAATTCATTCACTAGTCCTTGCAGTGGTAGTTCCTTTTTGGTCATGGCTGGTTAGAGGCAGTTTTCTTGTTAGACTTTCCTGGTGGCACCAGGTTCCTGTCAGTGGCTTCCTGCTGTGCTTCTTGGTTGCAGCTCTTGCTAAAAGCATCTCCCATTGAGAAGAACTCTTTGTGGAGTCAGGTCCGTGGTAAGTTCCAAGCTGGCCTACACAGTGACTAACAGTGGTGATCTCTGACTGTAGTGGCTCCAGCTGTTCCAGCAGCAGGTTCTACGGCCTACCACCCCTCCTTTGCTCTCATGGTCCTCTTTCCAAGGGCACTCCTTCCTTCTCTGTCTATAAAAATGCTGCCCAAAGACAGGTATGGTGGCTCACGCCTGTAATCCCAGCACTTTGAGAGGCCGAGGCGGGTGGATCACCTGAGGTCAGGAGTTCAAGACCAGCCTGGTCAACATGGCAAAACCCCATCTCTACTAAAAAGTACAAAAATTAGCCAGGTGTGGTGGTGGGCACCTATAATCCCAGCTACTCAGGAGGCTGAGGCAGATTAATTGCTTGAACCTGGGAAGTGGAAGTTACAGTGAGCTGAGATCATTCCATTGCCCTCCAGCCTGGGTGATAAGAATGAGACTCTCTCTCAAAAAAACAAACAAAAAAAAAAACAAAAAAAAAATGCTGCCCAGACTTTAAAGCTGAGCTCGATTCTGCTTACTACTTATTTTCAGAATTCAAAGACACATCATGCATATAACCTACTAATCATTCAAACAAGTGTTTCCTTGTTCATTAACTTTTCATATGGGGCCTATCTTATGTCTCTAATAATGGATATGATAAATGCTTAAATGTATGAGCCATACTTCTCTATGGAGCTAAAAAAAAATGAGAGAAACACTGACACTGTTGGTATTATTCAGTAATTATCAGTCCAATGAATCCCTGCAATGACAGAGAAACCAGCCAGTCAGTAACTATTCCTGGCTCCCGAGCTGCTAATCACGTTGTTCATGTTTCCAGAGTCTGTTGATTCACTGTGAGTTGATATTGCGGTATTCTGGATGCTAGAGAATATTTCAGGTTATGATTTTGGAATCATAGAAACATTTTGCAAACACTCAGTTAAACAATATGAATTATAAAAAAGCCTTTTTTCCTGCAATATATCTCAGAGCTCTAAAAAATATATTGTCACTGTGAATCTAAAAGTGTAATAAAGTATGCAGCATTTACCAAATTTCTTTGGTCACAGAATTGTGTGTTGTTTTGTTTTGTTTCCCTGCATCATCCTGAGGGACTGAAAGTATATATATTTTTAGAAATGCTCGATTAAATATCTAACCTTCTCAGGGGTGATTTTCATTTTTATGAGAAATGCTAGAGGACCTAAGAGATTTCATGATCTAAAAGAGTGATGCTACAGTGGTGGAATTTGAGGCATGGAGAAAGTCAGGAAGGTTATGAAGAGGAGGAGAGATTATTTTGGCATGTGTTTCATGCTTGATAATGTTGATCCAGCGACCTCGTGGAAGCTCATATTAAGAGCTTCAATTATGCAGCATGCTGTCCTGATTTGGATTCAAACTGGATTGTTGTATTATTCACAGACTTCATGTTATCATTCGTTACTCCTCTTCCTCACTTCAGTGCTGAGCCCTTTCCCAGTGAAACTTCTTGTTGAGCCTAGAAATGCAGTCTGAGAAATTGCATGATTTCTCCATGCTTAGAAATAATGTCATGTTTTTAGTCTAAAGTCAGGACCCTATATCAAGAGGTGTGACATTGCCTGTTGGATTGGGGATGCTTCAAGCTTATCAAATCAACAAATAGTCATTAAGTAACCAAAATGTGCAAAGTCCTATGCTTATGTTTATCTAAGATCATAATTTTCTCTGTTCCTTGAGGCAATCTAGATGAACAAACCTAAACTTGGTAGCCTGATTATCTAATACTAAATTTAATATCATGGTCTTATTTTGAATGCTAACAGAGAGCGAAGTACGATCTTTGTTAAGGTCTTGACTAAAATGATTTTCTTTTTAAGTTGCATGTGTAATTGTGTAATGATCTGTCCCTAAAAATTTCTGCTTCAGATGATTACTGTGTAGTCCATTATTAAAAACTGCCTTCAAAGATATGTGAGTCTCTTGTGGAACCTACAAACTCAACTATTAGACTGTGTTTGTTTATCCATTATGGATTTCCCACAGCTAGTGAATGGGAATAAATGTGGCTGATAATTCATTTTAAATAATCATATTAAGGGAAATTTCTTGAATACTTTTTAGGTAGAAATGTATTACTTCCCATTTAAACTTCTTTATTGTACATAACACTATTATTACTACTAATGCAATTTTCTTTTCCCAAAGATCAATAATACTTTATAGACATGATTTCACTAATATTGCTTTGTTATATATATTTCCAGATATGGTGATAATGCAATTATCAAAACTTAATGACAAGGAGAAGGGCAATATTCAAGCTGGATTTATATACATTCATAACAAGAAACCTATTAATTGGCCATGGCAAAGGGAAAGTTATTTTTACCCTAACACTGGCTTGCTACTCTGTGGTGCCTTATTTTCAGATGGATTTTGGACATCTGGGCCTGGTTGTGTCTCGGGGGAAGGAGGGTCAGTAAAGTTGAGGTGGATGTGAGGGCAGTTGGGGTGAAGTAGGTGGGCAATGGAAAAGATATTATGTACCTACTCTCCAGCCCCACTCTGTGGGCTGACTTAGGTCTGTGAAGAAAAGGAAGATGCTGAAGAAAGTGTTTTAACCTAAGAACCAACAAGGAACCAGAAGGCAGGCCCATTGCCCAAGGGAACAGGAGCCATAAGCAGGTTGACTATATTCCCTGATTTGCTTGGGATAGCCCAGTTTATCCTCCTGTCTTGGAGTAACTATTAATTAGAGCCCCCTTTCACTCTCATAACTGCTCGAGTTAAGAAAATATATAGGCCAGGCATGGTGGCTCATGCCTGTAATCCCAGCACTTTGGGAGGCCGAGGCGGGCGGATCACGAGGTCAGGAGATCGAGACCATCTTGGCCAACATGGTGAAACTCTGTCTCTACTAAAATACAAAAAATTAGCCTGGCGTGGTGGCGTTGCCTGTAATCCCAGCGACTTGGGAGGCTGAGGCAGAGGAATCGCTTGAACCTGGGAGACGGAGGTTGCAGTGAGCTGAGATGGTGCCACGGCACTCCAGCTTGGTGACAGAGCAAGACTCCGTCTCAGAAAAAAAAGAAAGAAAGAAGAAAAAAAGAAAATATATATTTACCTTCAACACAGAATGAGGCAAAAGAGAGATTCATTCCACTGTGCACAAGAAAGGCACTGTGTGCCCCTGAGACTCAGAAGGCTGAAAGGAAGGCAGAAACATTTTGTCAACTCTCGGGTTTGTGGCTTTAGCAGCACAAGGGGAATCTCCTCCCTGATTATTCTCATGGAGAACCTGGGCAGTAGTGACAAATGTCCCTCAAATGGCTTCATGGGTAGTGGGCATCACTAAGAGGCTGTGCTGGAAGCACTTGGGCTGATTCGTTGGGAAACACATGGAGAAGGCCCTCTGTCAGGAGAGCAATTTTTGTTGTTACTTCACTTGGTCTCCCAGGCTGGGTAAGGCTCTAGGAAATTAACACATAGGCTCTGGCATTAATTGTAGGTAGAAAATGAGGACACATTTTCATTCTAAGAGTTATTTGTTTATTTGAATACATTCAGCAACATTTGAAATGAGTGAGATTCAATCACAGTGAATCCTAAGTTTTCCTAAGTTAAATGGATCGAAATAATACAGAACCCTTTAACAAATTGTAGAACTTAGCAGTTTATCAGTCTGAATCTTGGTCTTTTGAAATCCTGTGGCTCCTGTCTTAGGCAGTCACTCAAAAATTCCTGTAGTGATGACAAGATGAGGATGATAACTAGGTTTGCTTCTAGGTGTGGAACTAGTTTGAAAATAACTATAGCACATTTTTGACTGATTATCTCATGCTCTTACATTAACATGATCATGTCTGTCTGATTTATTTTTATTATGTTATATAACCAAAACCTTTCCCAACACAGGAATAAAGACAGAGAGGACTGCCATGAGTGGACATTATTTGTTCTAGGGGTGGCTTTATTTTTTGTTGGTTCTCAGAGAACTACTTTAAATTTACTTGTGCTTCATCATAATAAGATGAAAGATAAATTACCCTGCTCATTTTGGTTTTGGTGACTTAACCTTTGCAGTGAAAAGGGCCTTTGAACTAGTGCCCTGAATAAGTTAATTTGAATAAAGACTCAACTGACCTCAAAGAACTGAAGTACTTTTCCCAGTGAATAATTCTTTTTTTTCCCTCATCTTCCCTCCTCCTACTTTTTTATTAGTATGTATAGGCTCTTTCCTTATAATATATTAATAAAAAGTTTTATCTTTTCTACATTTTTTTTAGTGAATAGAATTCACTCTCCTAAAGAAAGGCTAAGTTCTTTTAAGATTTTGTTCCACAAAGCATAGTAACTAACATATAGATATTCATAGTTATATTTTGCATTAATGTACTTTAATTTTATATTCTATTTTTGTTTCTTGGGGCATTGGCTGTAAATATTCCAAATTATTTATTTTTGAATAATCTTATTTTACTTTCCTAATATTTTAATGTATTGAATTTATCCATATTTATGTATTTGATATTTATATTACCCTTTTCATTGTATGATGTTATAAATAGAACATTTTAGTTATTAGATTTTTCCATTGTAACCTGAACCTTTCTTTTTAATAATAAGAAAAATGAATCAGTGAAAAATAGTTGTTTTGACTGAAATGAAATTGGGTAGGAAATTATCTATTGCATCTTTAAAAAATAATAGTTATCTAATTGTAAAAGAAATGCGTACCTTAAGTTTTTGGCTTTTCTTACCTAAAGTAACCTGTTCAGCTATGCTCCTTAACCCATCTCCCTCACCTTCCCGAAGACCTTCCTCCGTGAAATAGCTCCTTCTCCAGAAATAATCAACTCTCTCTTGATTATCTCCTTCCCTTCTTACCTACAAACACCATCAACATTTCCTTATTTATATAAACAAATAAACGAAACACCACCACTCTTTCTACAATCCTGCAGCTTCCTTTACTAATTTTTCACCACCAGATAACTTGAAAAAACACTTCTGCCTACTTTGCTTCAACCACTTCTCTCTTTTTGTTAGATGACTGTCATAGTTTCTTTGTGCTGCTATGAAATACCACAGGCTGAGTAATTTATAAGCAATGGAAATGTATCTCTCACAGTTCTAAAGGCTGAAAAGTCCAAGATTCAGGTGCCAGCGTTGGTGTCTAGTGAGGGCTGCTCTCTGCTTCCAAGATGGCACTTGGTAGTTGTGTCCTCACATGGTGGAAGGCTGAAGGGCAAGAGAGTACTCCCTTCAAACTCAAGTCCTTTTATAAGGGCGTTAATTCTATTCATGAAGACAGAACCCTCATGACAAAGTTATCCCCCAACGGCCACACCTTTTAATAACTCCACAAGGGGCTTTAAGTTGCAACAAGAACTTTGGAAGGGACACACATCCAAACCATAGCAGACTTGCTCAGGTCTCAACAGACAATTCTCTGACATGTTGGCACGGCCTCTCAAACTCTCTGAGCATGTGATAGTATTAACCGCACCCTCCTCCCTCTCTTGAAACTGTTTTTTTCTCTGTACTCATGGCATGATCCTGTTCATGATCCCTGAGCCATTTCTTTTTTGTTTTGTTTTGCGTTGTTTTTTGAGATGGAGTCTCACTCTGTCACCCAGGCTGGAGTGCAGTGACGCGATCTTGGCTCACTGCAACCTCCGCGTCCCTGGTTCAAGAGATTCTCATGCCTCAGCCTCTTGAGTAGCTGGGATTATAGGCATGTGCCACCATGCCAGGCTAATACTGGGATTTTTAAAATAGAGATGGGGTTTCACCATGTTGGCCAGGCTGGTCTCAAACTCTTGACCTCAAGTGATCTACCTGCCTTGGCCTCCCAAAGTGCTGGAATTATAGGCGTGAGCCACTTTGAATCATTGAGTCTGTTCCTCAACTTAATATGATGTATTTATCCAGACTCTAGCTGATCATTTAGGAAAAATAATACTCCAGTTACATAAATACTTAGCACCAGTGTATAAAACATGGCATAAGTCTTCCTGCTTTTTGAATACTTTCACCATCGAAGTTTGGGAAGGTTAAGTAGAAGTCAGCAAAGTTTCTGGCTTTGCTACCAGAAACCCTGTGAGCCTCAGGTTCCTAATGTATCACAGACTAGACCTTCCAGTGATTCATTAGTAGAGTTAGCACAAAACTATAAGGATGTGGCACAGTTTTAAATATTCTCTAAGCATTCTTATCTGTTATTAAAAGAGAGGCATTAAGATTTAAATGAAGCTTCTCTGTGACTGATACCAGCTGAGGGGGCAGTGTAGTGTCTTTGGAATATTTTCAAGTGCTTTAAAGATTAAGAGCTACTTACTCTTAATGCTTCTGTTCCTCTTCACATGGTCCACTGTGGGCAATCCCTGCACTCATACATGCTGATGTGCTTCAGGACTCATGGCAGCACGGTCTCTTCACTCTCTCTCCTCTCCCTAGATGGCCATTTACATTCTTTTGCATCATATTTATTCAATCAATATTTACTAAACACCTCCTATGGGTGAGGTCCTGTATTCCGCACTGAGTATATGCAGATTAATAAGATACAATGCTTATTCTAGCTCATAGTCCATTAGGGGAAACAGACACATAATAAAATATTTACAATATACTTAAAATGACACTTTTGTCTCCCTGGTAAATGTGCCTTTGACAAACAACTCCTCATTCCTCCGTGTTTACTTCATGGAACTCAGAGATTGGTCCAAGAGTAAGAACATGAGCGGAGGCTGGGTGTGGTGGCTCATGGCTGTAATTCTAGCAGTTTGGGAGGCTGAGGCGGGCGGATCACTTGAGCCTCAGGAGTTTGAGACCAGCCTGGGCAACATGGTGAAACCTTATCTCTACCAAAAACACAAAAAATTAGCCAGGCAGGGTGGCTTGTGCCTGTGGTCCCAGCTACTTGGGAGGCTGAGGCAGGAGGATCACTTGACCCTGGGAGGCAGAGGTTGCAGTGGGCCAAGATTACGCCACTGCACTCCAACATGGGCAACAGAGCAAGACTCTGTCTAAAAGAGAAAAAAAAGAAAAGTAAAGAAAAAAAGAACATGGACTGAGTAAATCAGGACCCTTTCATAAAATTTGAATACCAGGAGACACAACGTGTCTCTTTTTTTAAGATTATAAATTTGAGATAACCAGCAGCCTCTCATATAAAGACAGCCAGCCTGAGGGTGAGAATATTAGATACAGAAAAATATAAGCAACACATGGAAAGACACCAGGTCATCATGACACCATCTGATTATTTAAATCCAGCCATTCCTAGTCTTATTTATTTGAGCTGACAAGAGTTTGAAGTAGCATACTGTAATAAGTGTGTTGAGAGATTACAAGTGAACATTATGGGATCACAGACGCAGAGACTCAACTTAGAAGAACAAGACTTGACTGGATGGACTCAATAAAGTTTCCTTTACAGGCATAAATAGCATTTTTGGATAGTATCTGAGACTGTACCAACACCCCCAAAATATCAGTTCGCATTGCTTTACACTCAAATATTGCATTTATTTATTTTAATTATCAATTGAAATGAATAACTTGATCAGTGGATCATCTGAAAACTTTACTTCATTAGAAATAGTGCAACTTGGGCCGGGCGTGGGGGTTCACGTCTGTAATCCTAGCACTTTGGGAGGCCGAGGCGGGCGGATCACTGGGTCAGGAGATCGAGACCATCCTGGCTAACACGGTGAAACCCCGTCTCTACTAAAAATACAAAACATTAGCCGGGCGTGGTGGTGGGCGCCTGTAGTCCCAGCTACTCGGGAGGCTGAGGCCGGAGAATGGCATGAACCCAGGAGGCGGAGCTTGCAGTGAGCCAAGATCGCGCTGCTGCACTCCAGCCTGGGTGACAGCGAAACTCTGTTTCAAAAAAAAAAAAAAAAAAAGAAAGAAAGAAATAGTGCAACTTGAAGTTTAATGTATCACGGATGGAATTATTTACTAAGCGTGTCAAACGGAGATTTATCAGGGGATTTGTTGGGTCCAACCAACGCTTTGCAGCCCAACACAGGGCAGGGACTAAATTTTGCTATTGGCTTTTCATTCCTCCCTGCACATCGTTTTCCTAAGACTTAGCATCCTAAAAATGATTTTCCCGAGACAGAATGAACTCTGAGGGCTTCCCTCTTGTGTTCACATCCCATGCATTTGGCACAGTGCCTGACATGCCGTCAGTCCTCACCATAGTTGCATGTGATCTGAAGTCAGGACTCTTTTTGTATTCTGAGGTAGTTCATAGAAAGGGTAAAAATATGAAAAGAAAGAATAAATGTCCTTGGTGGCAGACAGAACAGGTAGCGGTTTTGCTGGACTTATTAGGAAATACCTTCCTACTTTTTCTCCCATATACAATGTGTGCCATGGGTGAGGCTAGTCCAGAGGGAGGTGTCAGTTTCCCAAGTAGAGATATAACAATATAAGTCTTTCTAGAGGTCAGAGTAAATGTGCTCCGCAGAACTACAAAATGCTGGATAACCTAAGGCCTGCGTTCCAAAAGCCATCCTAGTGAAAGTTTGTAGTCCAGAAAAGGTGAAGTCACTCCAGAATACTCAGTGTCATGAAGGCTACCTGTTTAATTATTTCTCTCCTCTCTCTCTCCATGTGTAGATATGCATACATATATATAGTTAATGTATTATAACACTATTGTAAGATTATTGCCAGATTTTTCAGCCCATGTAAAATTATCTATGATGCTAATTACCTGGGAATGTGCCTGTAAAAATTTACTTAAATCATTCACATATGCAAAAATATACACATATAAACTTTGCCATTTCAAATTTGAAGAAATGTGATCCCTAGATATGAATCACATTCTTAAAATATAGAAATTTGCACAAATAAATGTGCAGAGCATAAACTCTCATGCTTCAACAATTAACTCATGGCCAATTTTGTTTTATTTGTATTCTCACCTATTCACCCCCTTCCCCATACTTTTATGGAAAGCTTAGACTTTATATTATTGTCATAAATTTCTTTATGTATTTTGCAGGATAAAAACTTTTTAGGCTGAGTGCGGTGGCTCATGCCTGTAATCTCAGCACTTTGGGAGGCCGAGGCGGGTGGATCATGAGGTCAGGAGATCGCGACCATCCTGGCCAACATGGTGAAACCCTGTCTCTACTAAAAATACAAAAATTAGCTGACCGTGGTGGTGTGTGCCCGTAGTCCCAGCTACTCGGGAGGCTGAGACGGGAGAATTGCTTGAGCCAGGGAGTTGGAGGTTGCAGTGAGCCGAGATCACGCCACTGCACTCCAGCCTGGAGACAGAGCGAGACTCCATCTCAAAAACAAACAGACAAACAACAAAAAAACACTTTTTAAAAACATGACTACAATAAAAGTATAACTTTAAAAAATTACCTTTGTGATTTAACAGTTATATTCAGAAACTAGAATTAGCTAATAAAGTTAATTTTTCATTTAGAATGGTAGATACTGGTTTGGCCTGTTTTCATAAAAAAGATGACACTTAAAATTGGTAATCTGTTTCATCATTCAAAAACAAATGGTAAATTTCTTCTTTAAACAGAATACGCCTTATACGGTCTCATTAGTTGTGTTAATTTGTTCAGGAAACCCATATCACTTATTAATGGGAAAAACGGCAATCTGTGTTTCTTGTCTGATAGGAGGAAAATTTACATCAACAGTACTATCTAATATCTATTCCCTCCATGACTTTTATAGTGTTTTGTGTTTTGCAGCCTAAAATGCAATTAAAATAGTTATTTTATTCTGCAAAAGAATCCTGTAAGTTGGTTATTACCAGATTTATATTCATTTAAAGAAGAGGAACTACAGCTCGGAGAGGTAAAGTGACCTGTGTAAGCCCCGAGTCAGGCTCCAAAACAGAAATTCTGTGTCAAACTCTGGAATTTTTTCACCTAATCATACTGTTTTTCTATAAAGTCTTCTATTAGCAGCCTCTGGCAAATTTTTACACGATCCATATTTCACATGATCAAACTTTCAAGTCCCTAAGTAAAGGGGAAAGGTAAAAATGAGAATGTGTCCCAGCTTTCTAATCTGACTAGGCTGCTGATGCTCAATACGTGTTTTTAGCCTGCATCACCCACACACGTCTTCTGACACAGCATGCAAAGCCAGGCTAGTAATACTATCAGAATCAGGAGGTGAAATCACACAAACATCTCTTCCTCCCTGGAGAAAAATGACCTCTTGTTGGAGGGATTCCTCTTCCAACATAAAATTCTCTTCTGCCAGCCTTAGTTGCACCCACATTGTTAAGGATCTGCAAGATTTATGCTTTGCTAAGACAAACAAGTAACATGATTTAAAAAAAAATTTATAAATCTTTCTGCTACTCTTTATTTTTCTCTTTTCACCACATCAAAAAAGTTCATGCCTGACAGAATTTATTTTCATCATTTCTGTTGTCGTGGCTTTTATACTTTATTATTATGGATATATATAAGAAGACTTGATTCATATTACAAATCCAGAATTGATTAGTGGAACACTCAGAAACAAGACAAATTGAAATTTTAACAGTTCTCAAAGGTATTATTAATCTTAATCAAGTAATCACTTGGAACACAATTGTTTTATGAAGAAGAGAAAATAATTTTTGAGGTTTGGAATAGAAACAATTCAATTGACCAGTTGAAAACATTTTAAAAATAATACGTTAAATTGGTATGTAATTATTATAATTTAGTGATTGCTATCAGTTATTTTGTTGCTTTTCTTTTGGAAATAGAATTACTACTCCCTCCCTCCCATCCCACCCCTCCCCGGCACCCCATGTAATTACAATGAGAACCTCCTCATCATCTGTGATCCTGACTGCTCCAGTAATCGTTGGGGAGGGTCCCTGTCTCAGGCTGGTCTAATCATAGTACCCAGCACTCCTGGACACAGTGATTGGTTGAGGTGTAGAACTGTGACCCAGTTCAGCTTGGAAAAATCCTTCCATAAGGTTTCTGTAGCTGGGGCTGTGAGTTGTTTGTTTCCTCTTTGGTCATAAGTAAATAAGGTGTACATCAGGAGCTTCTGGAAGCCAGATCTCCTACTCCTCAGAAAGCCTGTCTGAGAGAATGTAGCCTGCCTGCAGAGGGAGGCAGAGAAGAAACCTGGAGAAGGAGAGCCCTGAGAATGCCAAAGCCTGTGTTGCTGCTGACCATTCAGCCAGCCCTTCCCCTTCCTTGACCATATTTTGAAAGGTAGCCAGAAATTACTTCCCTGTCACTGTTTTTGTTTCTGTTTTGCCTATACTGATTTAAGTTTTTGTCATTTGCCAATAAAGAAATCTTATGTCTAGTATACATACACAATACTTTATTTCTAACACAGAAGTAGACATAGATTAGAATTCCTGTTCCATTCCCCTGTATCTTTGGAAAAGTAACTTAAACTCTCTAATTTTATTTGTCATCTGTCATGTGAATAATATTTATTCATTGTCATCTACTTATGGAATGGTCATGCGGATTAAAGGAGATGCTGTGTGTAAAATGCATAACTGTAAGCTTCTAAATTGTACCTGCTCTCATTATTTGTTTACTCAGTGAGTTAATCAATGTGGCAAATTGAAATATTGGGCCCAATACTCCATCTCTTCCTATGCCTGTCTCTTTTGTCTGTAACTTTGCAGTTTCTCCCTCTAAAGGCTGATATACTTCCTCATCCCATTGACTTTGAACTTGGCCTCATGACTTATTTTGGCCCATGGGTTGTTAGCTGACTTAACACAAGTACAGGCTTGAATAGTGCTTGCATTATAGGGTTTGCTCTCTTGCACTCTGCCATTGCCCAGAGAAAAACATATCCTGGCTGGTTCCTGGAGAATGTGAGACATGTGGAGCAGAGCTGCTTCAGGGGACTCGCAGACCCTTGAGTCAAATACATTCTTCCTGTTCTAAGCCTTTGAGATTTTGTGGTTACTATACAATAATGACTGAGTGATACAACAGTTAACCACATCCCGGTAGGTAGACTTTAACTCAAACTGATTCATATAATAGAAAATCATTCAGACCAAGGGCCTGTATTCTACCAATGGTAAAAAAAACAAAAGCAGCAACAACAACAACAATAACAAAAACAAAACAAAAGAAACCCTATTCACTACAAATACTGGAAAAGAAAGGTTTTGTCTGATGGGAGGAAAATTCACATCAGCAGTGCCATCTAATAATATCTATTTACTCCATGACTTTTGGAGTATTTTGTGCTTTGCAGCCTAAGACGCAATTAAAATAGTTATTTTATTCTTCAAATGAATCCTGTAAGATACAGCAGAAAATGACCAAGGATGCTGGTTTCTAACCTATTGGGGTCATAGACTCTTGAGAATATGATCAGATCTCTGAACTCTCATGAGTCCGTTACAAACACAATATTGTGTATAGAGTTACATGGAGCTTACAGATGTCTTAATGCCCACTGAATCTGTAATCCTCAAATTCAGATTCCTTGGTCTAGTGAATCACAGTGTAGGAACACTGAGATAGCTGTGTAGCATTCAGTCTGCAGTTTTGACAAAAATTCTGATTCTGGGAAATTATTTAGAAGTATAGTTTGCAAGGGCTATAAGTTAGATATTTTGGCCTCACCCTACCTGATATCCTCAGGGTCATTCAATGTGCAAAATATATACATAGTAATTTTTAAATGTAATATGTGTATTCAGTTGATATTTAATTGAATATTCCAGCTAAATATATTTAGCTGAATAAGTTGATATGTCATCTTATATGATTTTTTCTTCTTTTTTATATTAATGTATGATATGTGTCTACACGAATGCTAGCTACAAGAGTTCAACAGAAAAAAGAATGACAAGGGGTTGGGTGTAGTTGAGAAGACATTTGTGAAATATTTAGTCATAGGCTTTACTTTGAGGGAAGCATGACTCTTAAGTTAGTAGAAAATATGAGAAATACCACGTGATGTGGGTATGAATGTCAGCAAATGTATATAAAGAAAAACAGACATGTCATGTATTATCATGGCTAATTTTATGTATCAACTTGACTGGGTCATGGGGTGTCTAGATATTTGGTTAAACATAATTCTGGGTGTGTCTGTGATGGTGTTTCTGGATGAGAATGATGAGCGGATTGAGTAAAGCAGACTGCCCTCCCCAATGTGGAGGTAAGCTTCATCCAATCTGTGGATATACTGAACAGAACATGTAGGCTGGATAAAGGGGAATTGCTCTCTCTGCCTGTCTTTGAGGTGGGATATCAGTCTTCTTCTGCTTTCAGATTTGGACGTGGATTGGAGCTTACAACACTAACTTTCCTGCTTCTCAGACCTTTGAACTTGCCATCAGAACTATACCATTGGCTCCTGGGTCTACGGTTTACTGACTGTAGATTTTGAGACTTAGCTTTCATAGCTACCTCATGAGCCAATTTCTTGTAATCAATCAATCAATCTCTTCTTTCTTCTCTCTCTCTCCCTGTTTCTGTCTTTTTCTCTCTCCCCTCCTTTATCTATGTCTTCCCGTCTGTCTTCCTGTATCTATCTATCTATCTATCTATCTATCTATCTATCTATCTATCTATCTATCTATCTATCTATGTATCTATCCATCCATCCATCCAATAGCTAGTTATCTATCTAGATATTGGTTTTGGTTTTGTTTCTTGAAGAACCCAGACTATTACATGTGTTGAGTGGGATATTTTTTTATGAGAATGTGAATCTATTGCATAAGGTGAGGTGAAAGACATTGTTTAGGTAGTAGAAATAAATAGAAGTTAGGCTAATAAATTTAGAAAAGACTGCCTAGAGGCCAGCCAGCCTTTGTGGGAAGGAAGAGATAAAACAATAGGGCAACAGTGTGGAACTCTGGTTTGGTGTGCTTCCTTTTGATCATAAGACTGAGTCTAGCATAGAAATAGTGGGATTTTTGACTAGGTCGAATTAAGTCTTTGTCAAAATTGTTTTGCACATTTTCCTCTTTGCCCTACCAATAGAACCTCTGCCTTATGGTAATTGCATTAAATGTAAATAAAGTAAACAAGAATTAGGTTTAACTAGTTGTTTTTTGTTTTGTTTTGTTTTGTTTTGTTTTTGAGATGAGGTCTTGCTTTTGTCCCCCAGGCTGGAGTGCAATGGCGTGATCTCGGCTCACTGCAACGTCTGCCTCCTGGGTTCAAGTGATTCTCCCGCCTCAGCCTCCCAAGTAGCTGAGATTACAGGCGCCTGCCATCATGCTTGGCTAATTTTTGTATTTTTAGTGGAGACATGGTTTCAACATGTTGACCAGGCTGGTCTCGAACTCCTGACCTCTGGTGATCCACCCGTCTCAGTCTCCCAAAGTGCTGGGATTACAGGCATGAGCCACCATGCCCGGCCGGTTTAATTAGTTTTAAAGCTTCCCTTGGGGGAGAGTTTGTGCCAAAGACAGAGTTGAAAGAATTTCCTGTAACCGTTGACTTGTTACTTCTTTTGCTGACTTTGGCTGGTGTAATTTTTTTTTTTTATTATTATACTTTAAGTTCTAGGGTACATGTGCAAAACGTGCAGGTTCGTTACATATGTACACATGTGCCATGTTGGTGTGCGGCAACCATTAACTCGTCATTTACATTAGGTATATCTCCGAATGCTATCCATCCCCCCTCCCCCCGGTGTCATTTTTGAGTGAAGAATCTTGGAATATTTTATTTACATTGTCTTGCTTAGGATCCTCTCCAATGCTGTTTATAAGGAAGTCCTAAAATTCTGAAACCTGGAAATTGGGAAAAGTGAAAAGCAGCTTTTCTTGTGCCGACTATTGGGAGTGCTGATTTGGGTAGAGAGGTAGATAGAGATGAGGTCGGCCAAATAAACAAGGAACTAAGTATGCAAGGCCTTGAATGTAGGGTTAAAAATTATCAAAAATTGTATGTATGTGTGTTGCCTTGGATTCGAGGAGTTAGGTGAAAATATTGATTTAATGATAATCACATGAGACCATGGATTGATAAATTAGAGATAAAAAAAGTCACATGAAATAGCAGGTGTACCCTACACCACCGTTCAACATGAGTTTATTACATGCGGACTGCTGTGCTGGGAGACTCAGAAGATGTAAGCCAACAACTGTTCTTTTCTTGCATGGCATCGACACACAGAACAGCACCTGCATTCTAACAGCACCTGTATATTTAAAACAGTACTAAAGTGCCTGTGATATATTCAGAAGAAAATGACAAAGATAGAGAAACAAATAAGCACTTACATTGCCAAATTGTGTTCCCAAAAAGTAAATGACAATAAGTGGTTTGAAATTAAATGAATGATAAAAGTGGTGGAGAGAATGAGCGTGTGGGTAAAGACTTCCAAATTGGGGAACTTGTATGCAATAGATTGCAAGGTAAGAGAGCAGCAAAGATGTCAGCAAAGTAATAGAGTGGCAGTGGTTATGAGAATATAGGGAAATGAAGCACTAGTTATAACCACCGCTTAAGAGTTACATCTTAAAAAGCTGAGTCACTTCAGGGACTAAAATAAAATGTCATGTGCTGATGACTGCTATGACTGCACATAGGAAGGGTGACCAGCAGCAGTGGGAAGTGCAGTGAATTCATTTTGTTTGAATAGAATTTGTGGTGGGAGAAGAGTGAGAAGCAGTTTGCTCAATGTTTTAACATATCTGGAGATCAGCAGAAAGGAAGAGGGATATAAGAAAGGTGGGGAAATACAGTTTGAATTGTAAAGATGAAAGGATTGTTTCTTTTGCAGTGGAGTAAAATAGAGTTTGAGGCACTTAATTGGCATAAGACTTTTCAGATATAGACATAACAAGGCATGGTTCCTACACTAATGGCAAATACAGAGATAGTAGCAAACAAAATTATTTCCTTCTGTTTTTGATTATTTAAAACTTGAAAAGAAAGGCTTAATTATGCTATAAGTATCAGGTGCTCAGTAATCACTTTCTATAACAATTAAAAAAATTATTTCTACAATGTCTAAAAGGTTTTGATGATTTATTGCCAGTATTGACAATATAATGAATGTATTTAAAGGGTGCAATTTTTTTGGCTCCATATTTAAAGCCTCAGTCTATATCACTCTTAATGTGATGTAATATGACAGTGTTTTAAATTAATAAATAATTCACAATATTGATGTGCAGGTAAAAAACCATAATGCATAACCAAGTTACTTTTTAATATGTAAAAACACTGAGTTTATAGAATCTACATCTTTCAGTAATGAATGTGTTTTTCTCCTTAGCATATTGCTGTAAATCAAGTTAATTTGTGAGCAGGATAGGAAGTTACAGAAAATTTAAAATCTTCATTTAGCTTCTCTTCTTAAGGATTATGACATCTAGAAAAGCATAAAGAGGTATTCTGTCACATGAAACACCTTTTGCTAAAGAAAACCTTCATGTAGGAGGCAACTCCCCCTGCTGTGATGTCTGGGAACAGGGAGACTGAAATCTGTGGTTGAGAGATGGCAAATGTGGGGGTTTTCATAGAATTAATAGTGCTGAAATTATTTTCTTTTTATATCTAGGATCAGATGAGGAACATTTTCATTGTCAATATTGTTACCAAAAAGAAAATAGAAGCAATCTTCAATATTTGCTTATGCAGCTCTTTCTATCCCTTTCAAATTCTTTAAGTAGAATTTTGCTTTTTGTTTTATTCTACCACATAGTGCATATTTGTTCTGCTTCAGCTTCAGTCTCATTTAATTGTATTAAAACTTTTCCACTGGGCTGGCAGAACTTCAGGATAAACCATAGTTTCAAATGAACAGCTGCTTTTGAGTAGTCAACAGATTAAATTGTTTCAAAATTTAATCTTTTATTGTAGCAAACAAGTGCAGATAGTTTAATGATTTAAAAAAGGTATTTTTTTATGGACCATAGAAACACTCAGCAACATACCTGTAATATATTCAGAGTAAGATGACAGAGGTGGAGAAACAACAGCCCATGAAGCACAGAATGAGCTTTGTAGCTATGCTTATTCAATTTATGAGAATGTTTAGTCTTTAAGCAATAGGCAATGCAGTCATCTTATTTCTTCAAAAGCCTTAAATGTTTTTATGTTGGATAACATCACACTTGATGGCATGGAGAAATAAATGTGTTCTTTTGATTTATCTTGTAATTATATGGGGCTGATGAATCTGGTTTCTCCTTGACCCTCTGAGGAAGTCAGTAGAGGGAGCCGGAGTTACCTTGCCAGTGGCCCTGATCTAGGACGCTTTAATCAGGCAAGAAAAAGGGATGTAGCAGAGAGCCTCCTTCGTGTTTCAAACAATTGGAATAGGTGCAGTGAGGGTAGCAGAAGTTTTCTAAATGAGATATGACAAGATTTTTATTAAGTGTTTTGATGTTTCGTAAAGAAGAGACTTACCACTTACAAATGAGGCCTTTATGATTTCCCATGATAAAGAGCAACATTTATAATTCATGCAAATTAGGGATTGCATAATCTACTTATAAGCAGTTTTCCTTGGAAATGTGTTTGTGGATTTCGTAATTGTTATCTGAGGCACTGATGTGCGAGTTACAGTACAGAAGTAGTGTACTGCTAGATTTTGTCTTAATTCTTAAATTTTCTGTCCATCACTACTTTCTCTCTTCTTGATGCTTGCAAAAGAATAGCCTCCTGACAGATCTCTCTGCTTCCACTCTTACTCTCTTATACTCTGTTTTCAACAGGGGAGCCAGGGTGGTCCTTTACAAGTATGTCAAATGTCAACAGCTCTCTTCAAAAACCTTCCAGTGGTTTCCTACTCAGAGAAAAAGCCAAAGTCCTTATAATGGCCTCCAAGATCTTCCAGCATTTGGGGACTTGCGGCTCTCTATGAGTTACCTGCTGCTTTCCTCTGTTCCAGCCACCTGGCCCCCATAACTCCTCAAACACTCAAGCTCATTTCTGCCTTATAGGTTTTGGAGTGGCTGTTACCTCTGCTGAATGCTTTTCCCACAGGTAAACACTGATCTACATCTTTGCTCAACTATCACCTTCATAATAGGCCCAGGCTACTCCTAGTTCTCCTTACTCTGCCTTATATTTTTTTTCTATAGTATGTAATCACTTTCTATCCTACTATATAATTTACTTATTTACTATGTTTATTACTTTTTGTCTGTTTCCAGCTACTAGAATTTAAGTTCCAAAGGCAAGGAATTTGTATAATTCCTTGTACAAAAAAAAAAAGACAAAAAAAACAAAAACAAAAAAAACCTTTATTTTCAGATAATTGTTGATTCACATATAGTTGTAAGAAATAATACAAAGAGATCCTTTGTGTTACATCCAGTGTCCGCCAATGGTAAAGCTGCAAAACTATATTGTAATATCACAACTAGAAAGTTGACACTGGTAGAATCCATTCACTTTTTTCAGATTTCACTAGTTTAACATATATTTATTTGTGTGTGTATTTAGTACGATGCAATTTTATTACATGTATATTACATGAATGTAGATTTGTGTAACTAATACCAGTGTGAAGATATAGCACAGTTCCCTCAGAAGGATCAACGGTAAGAATTTTTTTTTGTTTTAGTTATTGATGTATTCCAAAGCCTCGGCACACAGCATATGCTCGATAAATGTTCAGTAAATAAACCAAGTTATTTTTTGAAATGGAACTTGTATAAAATATTATAAGCATTGTGTTCTCAAATAATTTGAAACCATACTCAATTTTTTGTTTTTTTTTAGGTTATTGTTAATTTAAAATATATTTATAGGGGAGGCTGAGGCAGGTGGATCACGAGGTCAGGAGATCGAGACCATCCTGGCTAACACGGTGAAACCCCGTCTCTACTAAAAACAGAAAAAGTTAGCCAGGCATGGTGGCAGGCGCCTGTAGTCCCAGCTACTCGAGAGGCTGAGGCAGGAGAATGGCGTGAACCCGGGAGGTGGAGCTCAGTGAGCGAGATCATGCCACGGCACTCCAGCCTGGGTGACAGAGCGAGACCAAAAAAAAAAAAAAAAAAAAAAAGAAGAAAGAAAACACACGTATTAGTCTGTTGCCTCTTAAAGTGCTAATTAGTATGCTGTGGTTACTGAAAATGTGATTTAACATAGATCCTAAAAACATTATTGCTTAAGGGCATAGAAAAATTATTAAATATCCTTGATATTTTAACTCTATTTAAATGTAATATTTTTAAGAAGTAAAAGACAAGTGTTTTACTGACAAGGTAATCCCATTTCAAATACATAACAGAAAAGTAGTATGAGAGTGAGTGTGGCAGGACTGGCAAAGCCGTTTGTAATGTTACTATTCTTTCTGGAGAGGACTCATTAATACAGCAAAACTGGAATCAGACCAAGTCTTCTCCCACCAGGACAGTATTTTATTATTATCCACCTACGTTTTCTTGTTGTTATGCTGATTCACTCTCTAACAACAGTGATGGTTGCTCAACTTTATTTGTCAGTTTATGAACTAGCTGAGTTGGTTGCTTAGTCTGGAAACAAGGAGAGCTTTCCTTTTTTGTTTTGTAAAGTTTCTTGGCAAGTTCAGGCATTGCACTCAAAGTTTTAACCATATCAACACCACAACTTCATAACAGTGGGTGGCTAGGATAGATAACTGTGAGAAGTCTTGTAAGTTTAACGATTTCTGTCAAGATAATTCTCCAACCAATGGAATACATGAAACTTAAGGCCTATCAAATTTTTTAGAAAACACTAAGCCCCTTCCCTTTCATTGCCTACATGCAAGCTTAAAGGTTAAAAATCTAAAAGCAACCTAACTTCCTCCTATTTTTCCTTGGATTTTGTATCTCTTGTAGTCTTGGATGATATTGTTTAGTCCTGCAAGAAAAAGAAACAAAGCAAAGAAACACTGAGAGCTCAGATAACCTTGAAATGTAGCTCTCCCTACTTAGCTATGATTTGAGCATTTTTTTGTTTTGAACCAGGCACATCCAATTTTGATTGAACCTGACTAATTTTGATAACTTCAGTTTTACACCTAGATTATAAATCTTATTAGCATAAGTAGAATGATAAAGAAAAAGCAGCTAAATTATATGAGATTAAAGAATTTTCTGAGGCCGATTGTGTGTAAATATTAAATAAGGAAATATAAGAAAATATTAGCTATCTAACTGGGGAATGATTTCATTAGTAAAGAATATTAAAAGAAATTATAAGCAAAAGGATCAACAGATATGATTAACATGAAATACTTTGTATTTTTAAAATTCATATATATTTAAAACAAACTATAATGGAGAAGTATTTAGAACAAACAGATAGTTAATATATTTACTACATAAAGCATTTTTAAAAGGTTCTATGCCTTTGGCATTATTTTCAGTTCTGTACATAGTTTAGCTCATGGAACTTGGAAATATATAGAAATCTTAAAAATATTAATCCTTTTTGACCAAGCAATTCCATCTCTTGGATTCTACTCTAGGTAAATAATTACAAACATGGAAAGTGATTTTTTTTTTTTTTTTTTTTTAAACAGAGTCTTGCTCTGTCACCCAGGCTGGAGTGTAGTGGTGTGATCTTGGCTCACTGCAAACTCGGCCTCCCAGGTTCATGTCATTCTCCTGCCTCAGCTTCCTGAGTAGCTGGGACTACAGGTGCCCACCACCATGCCCGGCTAAGTTTTTGTATTTTTAGTAGAGATGGGGTTTCACCGTGTTAGCCAGGATGGTCTCGATCTCATGACCTCATGATCTGCCCGCCTTGGCCTCCCAAAGTGCTGCGATTACAGGTATGAGCACTGCGCCCGGCCAAAAGTGATTCATTTTTAAAGGTATTCCTCATATCAAAAGAATAGTTAGACATAGTATATTTATATAAAGGGCTTCTACACAGCTATTAAGATCATATTTAAGCATGGTTTTGAATAATGCAAAAAATGTATATGCTGTAATATAACATATGGTATAGTGTAATCACAACTATGGAAAAATAAAGCATAGAAAGATTTTGGTAAGAAAGATACCAAACAGTTAAAAATAGTTGCCACTAGGTAGTTTTTTGGGAGCCTACTTAGAAAATAATATTATTTAGATAATTACATAAGCTATAATTATATAATTTCCCTAAATTATACCATAACTTTGCATTGATTTTATAATAAAAATCCATGAAAAATACTTTATTAGCACAATAACTTAGCATAAAACTTTCAATTCAAAGTTTTCATAGAGATAGATGAACTCAGAACTCTCAAGTTTTTCGAAATTGTTATAATAAGAGCAGCAGCAGCAACAACAAAAACACCACAACGTTGGTACTTTTATGATCCTCATTTTATAGATGAATAGATGGTGCAACTAAGAGGTTCCACAGAGAGGTACAGAAAGTTTTCCAAGGTAGCACAGAAAGCCATTTGTAGTGCTGGGGCCTGTACTCTTAACCACCATGGTGTTTATTGCCACTATTAGTTTGAAAGAGAGTTCTAGAAAATAAACAGTACTTGGCATTTATAGAACTTGTTTTCATATACCAGCTCTATACCACTGATTCACTGTTTGGCTCTAGTTAATTTAATAATGTAAAGATCAATTTCCCAGTCTGAATAGGTATGATGATGTCCATCTCAGAGAAATTCAGTGAAACTTATACTGTATGCCAAAGCTAACAATTATAGAAGTCTAATATATATTAGCTCAGTATGAGTACAAATTGAATACAAATATTTATCTGTATCTGACTTGGCCATTTTACTAAAGAATATATAAACATCTTTTTAAATTTAAATATTTGACACATATTTGAGCTGGAAATAAATGCCTATCATATTATCTAATCTTTAATATTAGTAGGTGAGAAAATCAATATACTTTTACCCTATCTCCACTCTTTTTCTTTTTAATTCCAGCTATAGCTATTTTTAAAAAACAATTTCTACATTGTGTTCAGTAACCATAATACACATGTTTATATTTGTTTTAGTTACCACAAATAAAAGGAATTAATAGTCATTGCTAGTCAGTTTGCATGGTATTTCCAGACAAATCTTAGTTGGCTGACATTTGTCCTCTAACAGTTTATGTAAGAGAAGTGATGGAAAATATATTCTCTGGGTTCTCACATATTCAGAAAAATTTTTCAATGGCCTTTATACTTGCACAATAGTTTGGCTAAGCATACAATGTTTGGGCTATACTTTCTTTGTGGCTTTTGAGAATACAGCTCCAATGTTATTGAGTTGAATGTTTCTTTGTAGACATACAAGGCCAGCCTGCTTATTTTCTCATTACGATGATGTGATTATTGTACCCAGAGATCCAAGAAAGTCTTTATTTTAGAATCCCAAGATGTTACTAGGATATATCTCAAAGCTTACCATTCTGTGCCTTTTATATTTTTGGTCTGAGATACAGTACTTCCTTTCAATCAGAAAGAAACTTCTTTCTGAAAAGTTTTCTTAAAGTAAACCATTATTTATTATCTTTCATTATTTTTCTTTATTGTGAACAGCAATTATGTACATATTGTACATCTTTTATCCATCCCCCATATTAATTATTTTCTCTCAAAAATATTTTTGAATATTTTGTTCATTTATATTTTATGTTATTGTCTTTCCCTTGTCCTGTTCTTTATATGGCCTTCCTGGCTCATTAAAATCCCTAACACCTAGGAGAGTGAAGCAGAATAAGTATTTACAGCACAAATAAATTATAGTGTATGATTAAGAAAAACCCCTTAACTTTCTAGAGCCATAATCAAGAGGCAATATACAGTAATGTTTAAGAACGGTGCTCCCCAACCTTTTTGGCACCAGGGGCAGGTTCCGTGGAAGACAATTTTTCCACGGGAAGTTGGAGATGATTTCAGGATGAAACTGTTCCACCTCAGATCATCAGGCATTATTTGAATTCTCGTAAGGGTCACACATCCTAGATCCCAGGCATTCGCAGTTCACAATAGGGTTCAGGCTCCTAGGAGAATCTAATACTGCTGCTGATCTGACAGGAGGTGGAGCTCAGGTGGTAATGCTTGCTCGCCTGCTGCTCACCTCCTGCTGTGTGGCCCATTACTAACAGGCCACTGGACAGGTACCTGTCTATGACCTGGGGGTTGGGGAAACCGAGCACCGCATATTCTCACTTATAAGTGGGAGCTGAACAGTGAGAACACATGGACACAAGGAGGGGAACAACACACATGGGGGCCTGTCGGAGGTGGAGTTGGGGGAGAGAGAGCATTACGAAAAATAGCCAATGCATGCTGGGCTCAATACCTTGGTGATGGGTTGATAGGTGCAGCAAACCACCATGGTACACATTTACCTATGTGAAAACCTGCACATATTGCACATGTACCCTAGGACTTAAAATAAAAATAAAAAATTAGGAAAAAAGTCCTAATTAAAAAATAAAAAGAGGGTACAAGCTCTGAAGCTAGCTATGATCCTGAACAAATTTCTTACCTCTCTGTAACTCATTTTTCTTATTTGTATAATGAGGATATTAACAATATTCACTTTATGAGTTTGATATGAGGATTAAATAAATTGAGTATGATATAATTAAAATAGCACTTGGATGGTATGTGTTGTTGTTGATGTTATTACTATTATAAATGTTGTTACTATTATTATTTTGACAAAATGAAACTGCAAGTTCAATGAGTCTTATGGAAATAAAATAAAAATCAATCTACTACTGATTTCTACAAAATCAGAGACAGATGTCCACAGTACAAGACATCCAATAACATCAAAGAACTAGTTGAATCATAGATAAGTGAAAACATTTTATAAATAGATAAAAAGAACATTTAGATGAAAATAGCTTTTGAGGACAGATTATTTGATGAACTCTTTCCCAGTCTTTTGTAATTAACAAAATGAGTAAAATACTGCAAAGACAGTTTGAAGCAGAACGTGGTTTTCAAACACCTTAATCTTACAATTAATCATCTCATCTCCTTAAATCTATCTCATGAAATCTTTTTTAATCTTAAAGTTATTTTAATTATGAAATATTTCAAATGTACAGAAAAATGGAGAAAATACCTCCTCCCTTTTTTCTCTATTACTCACCTAATTAACATTTTGCTATATTGTCCTTAGGTTCCTTTCTATCTATGTTATTCTCTGTCTCATAAATTCTGCCACCTAAACAAGTTCTGTCTTATTTTAGTGAGGCTGAATTTCTAAAGACTTACAGAGATCTTCTTGATACTCATTCCACTTTCTCAAGATTTTATGGTATCACTTTAATGATTGAGATTGCATATCATAGTTGTTTTTCTTCCCCACCTAGCCAAAAGTTTTAACTGACAAGTCATACCTCAAGTCTTATTTATAACCCTTTTACTTCTGAATCGTTAGAGCTGTGCACGCCTTTGTTTGGGGAAGGGAGAAGCCTCCTATAGGGGGGTAGTGGTAGTTGAATGTACTTCTGCCTTAAATATGTTCAACTCACTTGAAAGGTAATACGTGCTTTTTACCTCTGTAATAAACTCTGATATAATAACGTAAAGAAAAGAAATAATCACCTTTGGTCACTTAAAAGATAAAAAGAAATTTTTGTTGCTATGGATACTTGAGTCTTCCTGGCTTTTTCTCATCATTAAAACCCCAATATTATAACATTCTAGTCTCAACTTCCCCTGTTACAATAATGAATTAAAGATATAATTATTTCAAAGCCTCAAGGCAGGAAAATGCCATGGTTTCTGCAAATCATCATGTATTTTATATAAAAGTTCCACAATCAAAGTGAAAATATTAACTGTGGATTCAATAATCGCAAATATGCTGAGGGCTGCCTTGAAGATAAACACAAAGCATTTGCTAATTTACTCTTTTGAAAGTTAGACCTCTTCTAAAATATATGAGCTCTTTACATTGGAAGAAAAGGGATATGTATTCACAGGTTGAGTCAATGGAATTCTGTGTGAATTATGAGCACATATACTTCATTTATTCATTCAACAAATATTTATCAAACAGTTATTGTATGCCAGATACTGTTCTAGGTGCTAAGACTATATTGGTGAATGAAATAGATTAAAAAAAAACAAGGGGAGATTGATAATTAATATATGGTGTACATTTTTCCTCTAACCATCTTCACCTGTATCAGAGTTATGAGTCAGTCAGACAGTTGGATTTAACCAGAGTAGGGGTTTTGCCGAGTGAGTACAAAGATGAGAAGTCAAGGTAAGGAAGTTGAGGGTGTACTCAGGGGAATACCATAGGCTTCGTCATGAAATGGAATCTTCTTAGGTGAGAAGTTAAGTAAATAAGGGTGCTTTGAGGGGCTGGTGGGAGGAGGGGAATCAAATGCTAGAGAAGTATTTGGATCAATGGGTTGTAGGTCCCAGTGTAGTTGAAGGACTGAAGGACTAAGATGCTTCAATGGGTGCTTAGAATTTAGATTTTAGGATTGCTTTATTTGTTGTGACAAGGTCTAGCATTCAACTGTAGGAGTGATCGGCTGAGGTAATATAGAGTTCATGACAATTAGAGCACAGGAATTCAGAGAGTTACATGACAAGCATGTTGGAAGGGCAATCCAAACATTTAACCATTAAAGGATAGTGTTGGATAGAGTACCAATAAGATAAAAGCTAAAATCTTCCAAGACTAAAGGGAAATAATATAGTCACTAAAGACTGAAACAAAGAAGTACAGGATTATCTAATATCTCATACATAGGGAACTGAGATCCAAAATTTTGAACTGACTTACCCAGGATTATTTAACTGTAAGTTATTAACTCAGTTGTACAACTTACACTCAACTAATCTATCTCCACACCAAGTGTTTTTCCCACTATATGATACCATCAGCCATGATAATTTCTGTGAATTCAACACTGAATGAGGATAAGAAATACCAGGAATTAGGAACTTTCTTTAGCTGTGTGGGAAGATGATGAACTAATTTTATTGCAGCCCAAATTTGAGGTACCTGTGAACACTATAGTGAAGAGGGTGACAATTAATTACAGGTTATACATTCAAGTGGAGAGGTTTTGTAGACATTTGGAAGTCACAGAGATCTCAGTTAAAAGTATAGCCTTGTGAACCATCAGTTTCTAATGATAGGTGAAGCAATAAATACAGATGAAATAAAAGAGGGAAAGAAAGTAGGAGAGAAGAGAAGGCTAGCAAAACATTGAGAAGCAAAATATAAAGATTGAACAGAGAAAAAGGAATTCCATAGGAAACACAAAAGAGAGCCAAAGAGGTAGAAGAACCAAGAATGTGGGATTTCAAGTAATATTGAATGATCAGTGGTATCAGATGTCCCAAAGAAATTAAATGGAGGAAGGTATGGAAACAGTCCTTTGGATCTAAGAAGGTCATGGGACTACAGAGTTGAGTTACTGCTTAACAACATAGATCATGAAACAATGACTAGTAAACATGAAGCCCTGGAATTTCAGAGATCCAGAAGAAGGCAAAAGAGATTATGCAGTTTTGACCACTGCAGTTCTGCTGGACCATTGTCCACTAAGTCTATGGGAAAGCTCCAGTCCTTTCATCAGACAAGTGTCCCAACAATGTCAAAGGTTTTCACATGATGAATGACAGAAGCATTTTCCAGAACGATTCTCCAAAGATATTCCTTAAGATAATGGTTCAGTGGTCAAATCATTTGGGAAACTGGTATTTACTCTTTGAGGTTTACAGTTTATTTTAGTATATGTGAGGCCGTAAGAAGTCCTACAGCAAAGAAACTAGCTAAATTTTTATTAGCAAAATCTTTCCCAAGCTTATTGACCAAAGAACCTTATTATTATTGTTGTTGTTATTATTATTAGCAAATTACCTTTTAACATTCTAAGATTTACGTACTGCAGAACACACTTGGGGAAATGCTGGTTTATATTATTAGGCCAGTTTTACTGGTAAAAAGAAAATACTTCCAGCCATGAGGGTATACCTGGTCATAAACGTAGTAGGGGGTAAAAAATATGATTGGCTGGGCGCGGTGGTTCACGCCTGTAATCTCAGCACTTTAGAAGGCTGAGACGGGCAGATCACAAGGTCAGGAGATCAAGACCATCCTGGCTAACATGGTGAAACCCTATCTCTACTAAAAATACAAAACATTAGCCAGGCGTGGTGGCAGACGCCTGCAGTCCCAGCTACTTGGGAGGCTGAGGCAGGAGAATAATGTGAACCCGGGAGGCGGAGCAGCCTGGGTGACAGAGCGAGATTCCGTCTC
>NW_012101457.1:201262-217881 GCF_000951045.1 Mandrillus leucophaeus
TTTTGAGACAGAGTCTCACCCAGGCTGGACTACAGTGGTGCAATCTTGGCTCACTGCAACCTCTGCCTCCTGGGTTCATGCTATGCTTCAGCTTCAGCCTCCCGAGTAGCTGGCGCTACAAGCACGCACCACCACCACACCTGGTTAAGCTTTGTATTTTTAGTAGAGACAACGTTTCACCATATTGGCCAGGCTGGTCTTGAACTCCTGACCTTGTGATCCGCCCGCCTCGGCCTCCCAAAGTTCTGGGATTACAGGTGTGCGCCACCGCGCCTGGCCCTGACTTGCATTTTAAAGACCCTTTGAGGGCTGCATGAAGAATTAACTGTAGGAAAACTTACTAAAGCACACCAGCCCCGGGCAGAGAGGATGCAGGTATGGACCAAGAAGATAAGAACGAAGGTGGTGAGAAGCGAACACATTCGGTGGGGGCTATTTTGAAGGCACAGGTGAAAGCTATTGGATTTGATATGGGGCCGGCGGGAAGAAGAGCCAGCAAGAATCATGGCTCTGTGTGGGCCTGAGCATCTCAGTTAATTATGTGAGATGGAGAAGACTAAGATAAAAGCACATTTACACTAAATGTTTAAAAAAAAATTCTCATTAACACAATCAGAAGAGTCTCTAAAAATTCTTAAGGCTGTTTTTGTAAAGTTAGTTTACTTTGATAAAAGAAACTCCACTAGAATTTCAATGTTCATTACAAAAATGCCTTTGCTGGAGTAACGGATGGCAAAAAAGTATATTTGGGTTAGGAGCTGCTTTTTGCAAGCATTTTTATTACTTCAGGAACATAAGTGAGGACAAAAATAGTTCATAATAAGATATAGATTTATGTATCTCTTTGTATGTGTCCTTCTCAACAAATTGTCTAGGCTAAATTAGATAGTGTTTTCAGTAAATATAAGTTTACTTGTACTTTTTCCTTTCTTTTCTTCTTAAAATCTATTTTCTTCCATGGGAGCACAAGAAAAAACAAATCAGCAGCCAGAGTCTTACTTGCCTTTAAAAATAAAAGCAGCTATATTCATGCTGAGTTATAGATGAGGAAGAATAACCTGCTAACCTTTCCTTTCACTGAAAACATAACAAGAACAAATTATGGAAGTAGTGACTGGAGTTAGGCACAGAGTGAGAGTTTTTGGCAGTAAATCAGTCTTATAAATAAGTAGTTGTTAGTCTAGAGACACCTAGACTAGATTATAACAAAACATTTTTCTATAATAGGCCTGTAAAGAAACAATAAACTTTTTAAAATTTCCACAGGAATCTGTTTGTGTAATTGCTATTACATAATAAGAGAAATGAGGAATAATTACATTTACCTAAAAATGCAACCAAATTTTCTTCAGTAATACTGAACAGCTTCAAGACACTATTTGAGGGCTGTTATATTTGTTGCTGAAATAATCTCTAAGGTACTATATGAGGATTCCTTACTGCATAAGCAAATTTCAGCAAGGTTTTCTCATGGTAGGCTTTGAATGCCCCTTCCATGGTTTGAACCAATAAACTGAAATGCTTTGAGTTAACAGATGGACAGAACTATACTTTATGAAATTTTCCAGATCAATGTCAATGTTTAATTTTTTTCTCAGTTTCATGAATTTTTAACATATGACTACCTCTCAGATTTGGACACAATAAAACAAAATTATCTAACTGTTCAGGGCTTATGTATTTAAAAACAAGTGAGCAGATCCTGTATGATCATACTTTTTATCAAATTAATTGTATTTTAGTTGCTTTCAAGTTGTCTTTATGAGTGCAACTGAATTGTGAAGTGTTCAATTTTTTAAAGAGTAAGAAATTGTGGAAAAGCAGAATTGCAAGATTTTCCAGAATGACCACCTCAGGGACTGAAGAGATAAGGTCTGAAGTCTTTTCTCTAAATTTACTGCAGGCAGTAAACATTGATTAGCTCACCTTTGCTTAGGTCAAAATGTGTAGTGTACAGATATTTTGAAGGGAGAGAATTATAAAAAAGAGAGAAACTAGTTTTTCACTAAGACATGCTTCCAACAACAAGAAATATTGCCACAAATGGTGATTTCTATTTTCCTATCTGCCTATTGAGTAGGTCAGTGTGGGACCTTAAATTTGTTTCATGATATGTGAATTTCAACTCTTACTAGACTTGCAGAGGGAATCTCATCTCTAATAGTGTGTGATCCCAAGAATAGCCATACCAAATTTAATTAATACTCAAGAAAACGTTCCCATTCATCACATTATAGGTACGATTTGTTACTTTGTAACAATTTTGTGTTTATTGCCTCACTTTTATATCCATTGCAAATGTATAGTAACAAACTATTGGCTTAATTCAGCATACATTACTCAGTAGAAATTGAATGTAATTTGCTTATATAAGGGAATTAAGCCAGTTAAAAATTGTGTGGCTTTACCGTTAACAATCTTTAGTGTGATGTTAAAATGCTTAATTACTTCATACGTTGAATCCAACGAATTAAAGTAAAAACCCCCTTAATTGTTCCCGTTCCTTATCAAGTTATATGTATTATAACCAGAACTAGATCTGTAAAAGAGAACTGTCAAAATTCTAAAGACAAAAATTTGTTCTCATTTAACTTTTTGCAAAGTAAGGATAACTTTTCTTCAGGTCTGAAGAGCCAGGCAATCCATCTGGGAAGCTCTCCTGAGCAGGCTTGATGAAATAATTTAAGTTAACCTTGTTTGGCAGACAGTGCCGTCTGTTCTGTGGTAGCACTACTTGGCTGAGAAGGTGGGCCAGAGGTGATTTTCTCCTCTTAACATATAAACAAAGCATGACTTATTTCTGTATGCTTTGCAAACATCATATGCCATGCAATATTTTGCTTACAACATGAACTTTTTGAGGACCTGAAGTGGAAAATTTGAAAACATGGTAATTATTGCCAGCCAAGGAACCCTGCCAAGCTTTAGGGGATACCAATGGTCCTGACCAGGCAGAAGACACTGTACAAAAGTAAATCTTCAAGGTAAAGTTCACAGATAGTGGAGAGAAACATGAAGATGGGTTGAATAATAATCTAGTCCTGCTTTCAGACATTAGAGAAAGGGACTCTGGAAGAAGAGAGCCCTGGGGATACACACAAAACATCACCCGTGGGGATCTCTAAACATAATTTAGGGTGAGCCAATTCCTGATGATACTTCTAAGGAATATTTGTTCATGAAAGGTTTAACTTAACTAAACTAATTGAGGCATGTGATGGAATTACACCGGGAAGCTGTGAACTATCCTATCGTTGAGAGTTGCCAAGGCAACTCAGAAGGATTGAATTGGGTATCTATGGGGTAGGTTTTTAAAATGAGACCTGGAGGAGGGAGAGAAGGGGGAGGACCAGAAAGCACAAACAGCTGGTATTAAACAGTAGCTGAAGGCAAAAGAACTGGTAGGCTCCCCTTGTAAACAGAGCTGATTGGGCCCTGTTGCTCATGCTGAGCCTTTGGGATTTATACATGAAAGGAATTTAGCAAGTCACTGGTAGGTCTTGTGTATATTCTGGACCACATGATATGCAAAAGCAGGGCTGCATATCCAGTGAGATAAGGCATTTGGACTCTATTTTATTATTGTTGATTGTACACATCTCCATTTGTTTTCAACCATTTTCCATGTGTGTTCATAAGAATACTGAATTTGGAATAGACAAAATGAGAATTCTAGAAGCTGATCCATATGTAAACCAAGCAAGGCGATAAAAGATAATTTGATAAATGTATTGTGCTTTACCTAGCCCCAAAAAGTTAAAACCAAAATGTTTTACTGTGGCAGACTAAATCTTTAGCCTCTAAGAATTTTCTTTCTTTAAATTTGCACTGCCAAATACAAACATGCTTTACCAAAACTGCCATCTTCTCCCCGATACCCTCAGGGCCATGGTGCTTTTTGTATGGGAGTTGTATTATGTTGAGCATTTTTTTCCTGAAGTTTGAACCTAAGTCAATTAAAAATAAAGTTCACTTCTTTTAACATAGAACATTATTTGTGATTATTTTAAAAATCCAATCAATTTTCTTCAGGCTTATTTTAAAAACAGCCTCTTAAAAGTATGTATAAAATGTTAATTAACTGCTGTCCAAGGATACCTATTCATAGCCTTTGTCAAATAATTAGATTTTAAACAGCAGGTCCTAAAAAGCATACAGCCAAACACAGAAAAATTGATGCTGGGCTGAAAATGTGGCCTTTTTGTCAATATCTCCCTGTTCTGAACTCACCTATACCAATTTGGTGATACATAATGCATGAATTCTTTTGAGAAGATGTATCAACAGTATCAGTGGATGAAATTTTGAGCTGAGTGAACACTACTCATGTTCTCTCAATCCAGCATTGTGCTGGTAATGTTAAACAGCCGGCTCTGAAAAATGTGTGTGTGTGAGATACAGGTTTATTATACATTTTACTGATGTAAAAGATGTGAAGCATGCAATTTACAAATAATCAAATATTACAACATTCATTATGTAAATTCCATATGCCCAGTTGATTGTCATGGAATATCTCACCAATTTGAGTCAAACAAATATCTGCAGCTAACCTATGATTATAATTGATGAATAAGTAGGATCTACATGAATATTAGTTAATTTTTTGTTGGTGTTAATGAGGAAGATGAAAGTAGAACTTTAAAGACACATTGGAACTTGATTTTATCAACAATGACATAAGCAACTTTGCTGAATGAGATGAGTTTTTGAATATTGGAAGAATTCCTCAGTTTTTTTGTAATATTTATAATGTAATGACTGTAGACATGACATGCTCTTAAGTTTAATCTGCATTATTATTTTCTGCAACACTTTCTTAATACAATCAATACAACTAAATCACACCCTGATTTGTAGAAAGTAACTGATAGAGATGTGGATAACAGAAACACTTGTGGTAGCTCCCTTTGAAGAACAGTCTTCCTAATTAGAAGGCTAGTGGGCCACACCATAGACTACTTACTCCTGAATAAAATGTTTGCAGCCTTAGGGCTGTTGCATAAGCCAAACAGTACATACATAATATTGCACTCTATATGTTAAAGTATTTTAATGTGCATTATAGCTATTGTAACACTGCTCTTTGATATCACTAAGATTTATTGGTTGTCGTGTCAACAAGTCTGTAATTAATTACACACAAATAATGAGGTATAAGCTCTCAGTATATAAAAAGTGAAGCCCTAGGGACCACATAGAGTAATACAAAAGTAGTACATACTTTCACACAAAAAATAAAATAAAACAATATAAAAGCATATAAAATTAAAAAATGTGAAAGTTAATACCCCCTTGCCTACTACTTTAATCCTATTTTTTAGCTAACTTCTTTTTTTTTTTTTTTTTTGAGACAGGGTCCTGCTTTGTTGCCCAGGCTGGAGTGCAGTGGCATGATCTTAGTTCACTGCAACCTCTGCCTCTGGTGTTCAAGCTATCCTCCCACTTCAATCTCCTGAGTAGCTAGGACTACAGGCATGTGTCAACCTACCTGGATAATTTTTGAATTTTTGGTAGAGATGGGGTTTCGTCACATTGCCCAGACTAGTTTCGAACTCCTGGCCTCAGTGATCTGCCTGCCTCGGGCTCCCAAAGTGCTGGAATTACAGGCATGAGCAACTGCTCCTGACCAGTTAAGCATTCTTGATAGTTGGAATGTATCCTTTAAATTTTTCTGCACACATAATTATTTTTTGAGATCGTGTTATAAAATGCTTTACTTATTTTTAGTAAGATAACATTCTACTTTTTTTATTCTTTCTTTTTTTTTTTTGAGATGAAGTCTCGCTCTGTCACCCAGGTTGGAGTGTAATGGCGTGATCTCGGCTCACTGCAACCTCTGCCTTCCGGGTTCAAGTGATTCTCCTGCCTCAGGCTCCTGAGGAGCGGGGATTGCAGGCAGGCGCCATCACGCCCAGCTAATTTTTGTATTTTAGTAGAGACGGGGTTGACCACCATGTTGGTCAGGCTGGTCTCGAACTCCTGAGCTCATGATCTGCCTGCCTCGGCCTCCCAAAATGTTGGGATTACAGGCATGAGCCACCGTGCCTGGCCCTATTTTTTATTCTTAAAAGGATACGTTTATAAATACTATTCTGCAACTTTTTTTTCTATACTTAATATATTCTTCTTGGTCAGTACATATTGTTCCACTTCATATTTTGTAAGAGTTGCAAAGCATTCTATAGCAAGAATTTACCACTCATTGTAATCATTCCCATACTAAGAGAAGTTTAGAATTTTTTTCAAGTTTTTCACCATTTTATATGCTTTTTTATTTTTCAATGAAAATAGCAGTAAATATCCTTTCATATGTATCTTTTTACAGCATATGAATTTCTGTAGGAGATAGAATCCTAGAAACAAAATTTTCAGGCTTCTTCAATCATTGATCATATATATTCATTTATTTTGCAATTATTGAAATCATTCTGGCTTTAATTCTAGTTCTGTATACAAATATTTGCCAATACACCATCCCCAGCTAGTTACCAAATAAACTTTAAGGGTTCTCCATCTTTTGAGGTCATAGAGTTCCGCATTATTTTGTAGTTGAATATTCTGTGGTTCAAAAGTTTTTGTTCTGGAATTAACATTTGCTACAAATGCTTTTATTAATGAATTATCTGATGATTCATTTTAAGAAACAAGTTATTTTATATATCATGTTTATTGTTAACAAATGAGAGTGGATGGAATTCTTATTTTTTGGGTCTATTAACACAACTCCAGAATGAGATTGTCAATGTCTCACTTATTTGAGTAAAAGAATATATATCCTTAAGATATACTTGCTATTAAAGTGAGACAAACATTTAAAATTGTTCAAGTAGCAGAGATTGTTGTCCACAGGTTAGAATCTGTAAAAGTGACTAGCTGAGCTATGATAGGGTATACTATTCTGGTGGCAACTTTCAGAGCTGTAACACAATAGGGGATTATTAAGCCATTCAAAATTGAAGCTACTGCTGGAATCTGGGACAGGCAGATTCTTGAGTCTTAGCAATTTTAAAAGGTCTAAATGCATGGAGGTCTTGTCAGTTTTCTTTTATAAAACATTTATATCACATATATAATATACTTCTTTCTGTTAGGTATATCAATGTTATATCTGCAATTGAGCTAAGTGATTTGCAACATAAACTTGCTTCACATATATTCATTGGTGTTATTCAATGAGCTTAATTATCTGTTTTAATTTGTTTTGATGCATTTGAGCCTTTCTTTTCTACCACCTTGAAATACTCAGATTATTTAAATGCACTTATGTAGAAAATGCAATCCGTATTGGGTGAGCAAGATGGGGTGTGTGTGTGTGTGTGTGTGTGTATGAAGCTATTGTTTCTACTCAAACTGGTGACTTAAAAATATGAAGATGTTATGATATCTGAGAAGAAAATAAAACGCTTTAAGTACACTCTCTTGAGAAACGGGCTGGAGTATGGACACCCAGCACTGTATGAAATATTCACTGAGGAGGCCGGGCACGGTGGCTCACGCCTGTAATCCCAGCACTATGGGAGGCCGAGGTGGGTGGATCACGAGGTCAGGAGATCGAGACCATCCTGGCTAACACAGTGAAACCCCGCACAAAAAAATTAGCCGGGCGTGGTGGCTGGTGCCTGTAGCCCCAGCTACTTGGGAGGCTGAGGCAGGGGAATGGTGTGAACCGGGGAGGTGGAGCTTGCAGTGAGCTGAGATCATGCCACTGCACTCCAGCCTGGGCGACTGAGCGAGACGCCATCTCAAAAAATAAATAAATAAATAAATAAATAAATAAATAAATAAATTCACTGAGGAGAGAGCCTGATAAGGATAAACAGAAATAACTTAAAGAATTCTAGAAATAAAAATTTCAGGATCCCTCAATCACTGATGGTTTGTTTTTTAATTTTGAAATAATCCTAGTTTTAATTCTTGGTAAAAAACTTCTCAAATTTTTCATTAGAGGACAAAGCATTGGTTATAGAGTCTGAATGGGGCCTTACCAACCTTATAAATTTTTTCTGTCACTTTTTGGCTTGAGAGGAACAAAGAGCTAAATTCATTAGCTGCTTCTCTTTCCACAGCTGGGTAAGCTCAAATTTCTGATCTGTAGGCCTTACACTGTATTGTCAGTACAGAAATTAACACAAATCACTTCCGCTTTCACTGAGCTAGAAAGTCTACAGATGCAAACAAAAGGTTATCACAAAATTATGATGTAGGAAGATCAGGGTAATTTCTCATCTTTACTGAAAGGTCATCAGTATTTGATTTACAAGAGCAACAGTTTAGAAAAAGCAGTAACACAAAAAGTTCCTGAAGTAAGTTTTCTTGCTGTTTAAAACACTTTATCCTTTGTGATAAAAATCATTTTAGTGTTTAATTTTAAGGACAATAGACTGGAGATTTTATAAAGACCATGAGAATATCTGCTTTGCTCCCAAGATCTCCAGGGCCTGGTACAAAGTAGGTGCAAGATAAATACTGCTGAATGAATGAATGATGGAATAACTAACCGCATTTTCCAGGCGTAAAACGTAAAATTGTTTGTCATTGAGGTTGGCAGTCTCTAGAATGGCTCTAATGATCCCTGCCTCCAGGTGTTCATGCCCTTTTGTAATCTCTTAAGTACAGGCTGGATCTAGTGACTTTCTTCTAGGGCACAGAGTATAGCAAATGGGATGGAATGTCTCTTCTGAGATTAGGTTACAGAAAAAATTGTGATTTCTATCTTGTGTGACCATTCTTATCCCCCAAGCCCTCATTCTGGAGGAAGCAAGCTGGCATGTCATGAGTCCTGTGAAGAGGCCCATGCAGAAGAGAGCTGATGTCTCTGGCCAACAGCCACATGATTGGGCTGAGAAGTGGAGGTTTCCCCAGGTGAGCCCTGAGATGGCTGCAGACCTGGCCAACACCTTGATGCATGATATTGTGGCTTCATGGGAGACCCTGAGTCGAAGGCACCAAGCTGTTACATGTGGTCTCCTGTCCCACAATAAATTATGGGATAATAAATGTTGGTTTTCAGCCACCAAGTTTTGGGGGGTATTTTGTTACACAGCAATAGATAACCAATGTAGTTGAATTACTTCTTGGACTAAATTCATTAGTTATAAAAGCTCCTTCTAACTAGATAACCCCTGAGTAACACATAGTTTGTTGAGACATAAGCCTTCCATTTCAACCTTATTTCAAATGGCCGTATCTTCTAAAACTAAGTTACTTTACTCAAATAAATATTCATTTTGAGTTACTTAGTCGTTAAGAAGTACAAGCATGTTGATAGTCTTTTTACTGTTATCTGAACAGTAAACATCACATTCAGATCACTGAGTACTATACTTACTTAGACGCTTATTATCTTCAAGGAACTATGCCCACACATTCAGATATAGTCCCATGCAGAGCACTGTGGTGAAACTTGTGGTCGGTGGTATCAGACAGCCTGGATTTGATGCCAGCTTAGTTATTTGTTATAAATAACTTAATACATTTGGGCAAGCCACTTGTCTGGCATTAGTTTTGTCATTTACAAGGGAAAGGGAATTGTAAAAATAAAAGACATTTTATATATAAAGAGTAGTCCATACAGGAGATGAGATGCATGTTCAGATAATAAACAAACAATCTACAATTTCACTTTTCATAGAGTTTGCTCAGGGAAGTTCCTTTTTCCCTGGTCTTTTCAATTATATAATGTCCTCTGAATGACATTAGTACATTTCTGTATTCATGAAATAAGTGGACAACCTATCAACACCAGTGCTCCTTTACAATTTTTTAAAAAAGTTATCTCAGTTATACATGCACATAGTTTAGAGTTGTCCTGTTGAATAAGGTAGCCTTAGACTTATGTAGCTACTGAGTGCTTGAAATGTGGCTAATCCTAATTGAGATGTGCTGCAAGTATAAAATACACCCTGGAGTTCAGACTTAGTGTGAAAAAAATAGATCTCTTTAATAATGATTACTTTTGAAAATGATGGTGTATTTGGTTAAATAAATTATATTAAATAAAATACAGGGATAGACCAGATGCGGTGGCTCATGCCTGTAATCCTAGCACTTTGGGAGGCCGAGGCAGGTGGGTCATGAGGTCAGGAGTTTGAGACCAGCCTGGCCAACATAGTGAAACCCCGTCTCTACTAAAAATACAAAAGATCATCTAGGTGTGGTGGCGCCTGCCTGTAATCCCAGTTCCTCAGGAGACTGAGGCAGGAGAATCACTTGAACCCGGGAGGCGGAGGTTGCAGTGAGCCGAGATTGTGCCATTGCACGCCAGCCTGGGCAAGAGTGTGAGACTCTGTCTCAAAAAAAAAAAAAAAAAAAGGATATATTTGGTTAAATAAGATGTATCAAAATTAATTTCACAGCCGGGCATGGTGGCTCATGCCTGTAATCCTAGCACTTTGGGGGGCTGAGGTGGGTGGATCACGTGAGGGCAGGAGTTCGAGACTAGCCTGGCCAACATGGTGAATCCGTGTCTCCACTAAAAATACAAAAATTACCTGGGAATGGTTGCAGGCACCTGTAATCCCAGCTACTCAGGAGGCTGAGACAGGAGAATCCCTTGAACCCGTGAGGTGCAGGCTGCAGTGAGCCAAGATGTTGCCATTGCACTCCAGCCTGGCAACAAGAGCGAAACTCCATCTCAAAAAAAAAAAAAAAAAAAAATTAGTTTCACTAGCTTTTTTTTTTAACTTTTCCTTAAATGTGAGTACTAGAAAATTTACACTTAAAATGTGGTACCAGTTTGTTCAGAAAAACAAGAGTACATTTTTTCTCCATGGCCTCTGCGTCTTCAGTCTTTGCATGCATTTTCACCCCTTTTAAGTGATTTATTTTGTTGGTAATTGTAGCATTTTCTCTAAATAACATACTCTGTCATAACTTTTTGATTTTTCAGCCTCAGGCATTATCATTTGATGGCACATTCGGTCACTGCTCTGTCATCTCTCAGTCCCCAAGGATTATTTTTTATCCCATCATAGCAGTTGCATCATTATGACTTACGGGGGCCCCATTCACAATTGGGGCCAGTGGGGAAACATGATTAATTCCTTTTTCTGTACAACTTTTTGTTTCCTTGCCTTCTTTCATTTCATTTGCCGTGTTTTCTATGTACTTACAATTAATACAGTCCCAAATGCTTTGCCAGTTTTCTACCTCTCTTCTTAAGATGTCAGATGTGTCTGGCATTCTTCTGGTTTCATCTTTCACAGAAGTCCCTCCCAGAGCCATCAAACCTACTCAGAACCACACCGGGTGTTCTTTTTATCAGGTGTACAGTTACCATCTGGGAATCTTTCTCTGCACCATCCCTGGGATTCCCCTTCTCAGACTCCTCTGTAGGATCATTTCAACTTTATACCAGAACTTCTTCTTTCTTGGCTTATTTCTTCTTTTCAGTGGAGTACATTTTCCAAAAGTTGTCAAGAAAAGTGAGCATAGGAGGTACATTTTTTGAGATGTGCATGTCTGAGAATGCTTCCTACTGGCTGGGATGGTTTGGTTGTATAGAAGTCTGCAGAATTTTCCTTTTGAATTTTGAAAACCTTCCTTAAAATTTCTTACCATTCATGCTGCTACTGAGAAACCTGAAGTTATTATGATTATGATTTTTTTTCTGTACTTTGTGGCTATTTTTTTCCTTTCTCTGGAAGCTTTTGTGATTGTCATTTTGTCCCCGTGTTTAGTAATTTCACTATGATGTATGTTGGTTTGGGTCTCTCTGAATCTAATGACTCCAGGATCTGAAGTCTTTGTCTGCTTTTGTTGTTTGCTGAGAGCGCACACTCACACCTCTCTCTCTCTCTTTCTTTGTGTGTGTGTATGAGAGAGAGAGAGAGCATGTGTGTTAGTAATTATGTAATCTTAATTTTTTAAATTCTAAATAGGAATTTTGTGATGACAGGGTTGAGAGGGAATCAATATTTACTGCTGCTATGGTGCTGGTGACAGTCCATCTTCATCCACTCCTTAATAAAGTTTCTTCTTGGGGAATTTTGGGATAACACATGTGTGAATTCAGGCTTGAATGGGCTAATTTGTCCTTGCTAAATTCCAGTGGTATTTTCCACTGGATAAAACATAGAGATTAGACAGTTTTCTTTTTAATCTACCATTGCTAAAAGGGTTTTCTTGTAGGCCATCCTGTTTTATACAGATAGAACCAGCAAAGTCCTAGTTTTATTTGGAGTGGTTCAGATCTTTTATCTTGCCCTGCACAGGTGCCTAAGGCTTCAGGCCATCTGCATGAAACCCACAGATGACTTCATGCTATGCTGCATACTGTTTTCTCGTACCTTCTGAGGTTTTCTGCTATTTTGTTTTGTTTTGTTTTGTTTTGCTCTTGACAATCCTGAAGTTTAAAAACTACTAGCGTTGCGGTCTTTCTGCTCCTTAGCTCAGCTAGGTCCAAGTTCTTGTCTCACAACCAGGAAGAATTAGGCACACAGACACCAGAGAATGAGTGGAACAGAATTTATTAAGTGAAAGGAAAACTCTCAGCAAAGAGGGGATGCGGGGGTCGGGTGGTGCTTCCCCTACCCGAAGGCGGGAAATTTCTCCTGTTTGGCTGGGTCTGGGGCCTCTTCTATACTCAAAATGGGGAGTGCATGCTGATTGGGGAGTATGTAAAAAAGATTAAGGCAAAGACACCATTCAAAGATGGGCACGACAGTACAGAAAACCAATTAGGAAAGGATAGGTATATGTAAAATAGGTGAAGGGTGGGGATCAATCAGAGGAAAGCAAGCCAAATGGGAAGACAAGTTCTCAATCCAGTCAAGGATTTAACTTGCAGCTTGTCTTTCAGGTTTTAAATGGCCTTGGGCTTGGAGGTAGAGTTTCACTGGGGAGCCACCCCTATCTGCCTAGGCATTTGGCTGCCTCCTGCCACTCTCACCAGTTAATCGATTTAAATCTATACTACGTTGCATTTCTAACTTTACAGATGAGACATTTTAGGATTTTTAATCTATTATGATAACACTAGAAACAGAAATATAAGGCACTTTAAAAACTATGAATTATTTTATCATATAATGTGTATAATGTAAAGCATAATATACCTAAAATTCGTCCCCCACCAACCAGCTTAAGAAACAGAACACTTTCAATATGTTCGATGCTCCCTATTTGCCTTCCGTAATTATACTGCCCTTTCTACCCAGAAGATCTCAGTTATTATGCATTTTGTGATATCATTTTCTTGTTTTCCTTAGTAATTTCACCAAGTGTGTGAGTATTCCTTAAAAATAATGTTTACTTTTGCATGTCTTCATATTTTACATAAAAATCATACTGCTGCAATTTATCTTCAACTTGCTTTCTTTTATTTGCTGAAGATTGTAAGATCCTATAAAAAGCTTTTTAGTTCCTCAAAAAAAACCCTATTATTCATGAAATTGTCATGTCACTGAATAAACACCATAAAACAAATCATTACTAGAGGGCTTGGGAATTTCTATGCCTTCTTTTTATTGGAAATAAAAATTTACTAGAAAAGCTGAATACTGACTATCTTCCAAATTAGAAAAAAAGTCATGATTACATGGAAAGAAATGCATGTTGTTCTGTTGTGGCAGCAGTTTTCCATTGTATTTTTATTCTTCTTTCTACAAATCCAATGCCAACCACACAATTCCAAATGAATTAAGAATGTTTAACTTAGTTGTTACGGATTATAAAACTAAGCAGGAATGTAAGTAACTTAAGCTTTCCCTTTATTTTTATACACAGGCACACACAATATTTTAACTTGTTAGGAACTTTGAATTGGATGGCATTTGTTGACTTTCTATTGATCCATTCAGCTTCAAACAGACTTATCAATCTAACATTTTCTCCCTTTTTGTTTACTTCTGTTTTTTAGGGAAGGCTGGAAATACTTCTTAAAGAATTATACATCTATCAAGTTTCCCCTTTTCTCCCTAGTCTGTTTTCAGATATCTGAGAGTTAATTTCTGGGATGGTAAGAGCCAAATGCAGAGAATAAAATAACAACGGAGACAAAAATAAGAGAAAGTAAAAGGGCATGCTAAATCCTTTCCCCTACCCCCACCATAGGGAAACTGCCATGCCTTTTTCAAGTATATAAATGCTTTTTTCAGGATACTGTCTACCTGCCACTCATTAGACGAGGTGAAGGGAGTTTTATGAAAAACAGACTAGATCATAATACACAGTCTGCCTTAAACAATGTGTGAACTCAACAAATGTTTTGCTTTAAGTAAATTTCAAGTTTCTATTCAGATTTTCACTTGAATTGCCTCTTAAACATATACTCCGTAATCTAAATTCTGTAATATACATATTGAAACATAGCTTATATTTCTAACATTTAATAGAGGTTCTATCATTGTAGAACTTCTTTTATTATCAAATTTAGCCATAAATATTTCTTGTGGAGTCATATTTTCAACATTTAGAAGTTACAGTATTTTCCTATGGAAGTTAGCATCTTGACAATTCTCTAAAACACTTAGTATGTATATTATTACTTCTAAAACACTTAGTATGTGTATCATCCAGCACTACTATATATTACCATCTATTTTTCTGTGTTTTCTTCATTCATGTATGCTTTCTCTTCTCAACCAAATACTCAGTTTCCACTGCTTTCTAATTTTTATGCATTCTCCCCTTTCACTAAAACATTATTGGCCACCCTGTCATCCAAGAAACCTTTCTTGAGCATCTACCATATGCCAGGAATTGTTTTGAGGGCTCAGGATATAGGATAAGAAAGACAAATACTCTGCTCTTGGATAACTCATCGTGGAGAGGCAGGCAATAAAGAAGAAATTAAACAAAAAAGAATGAGATGATTTCTTATAGTAATTGGTGCAATAACAAAGAAATAAAAGAAGGTGATATGAAGCACGGTGTCCAGGATGTAAGAGCCTTCTTTACCTTTTCTTAAGAAAAATTACGGCCGGGCGCGGTGGCTCAGGCCTGTAATCCCAGCACTTTGGGAGGCCGAGACGGGCAGATTACGAGGTCAGGTATCGAGACCATCCTGGCTAACACGGTGAAACCCCGTCTCTACTAAAAATACAAAAATTAGCCGGGCACGGTGGTGGGCACCTGTAGTCCCCGCTACACGGGAGGCTGAGACAGGAGAATGGCGTGAACCCGGGAGGCGGAGCTTGCAGTGAGCTGAGATCCGGCCACTGTGCTCCAGCCTGGGCGACAGAGCAAGACTCCATCTCAGAAAAAAAAAAAAAAAATTACTGCATGTTTCTTTAATACCATACTGGTCTACTGACTATCAGCCACTAAAAGTGATTTAATTCTTTAGGGATGTGTCAATCTATCATTGCTTGTCTTAGTATTTACTAGTGATTAGGGTCCAGACTCTGAAAAGTTACATGTTAACATGAGGATTATTGTTCAGTAGAAATACCAGTGGGTTCTATCTGGCAGAAAAGATCACGTCCAATTTTATAGCTTTATTGTCTTATAGGATATAACTAGTTTTATCTCTAATATAGCAAATTTATTTCAGTATACCTTTCCGGAATGATACATAAACATCTGTTTCTTAATTTTTTCTTGGAAAAAGGAAAACTATCTTTCTGGTTCCCTTATTGATGAGTGAAATAAATCTAATATTCATTCAGCCATTAGTATGATAGTCATGATTTTAACTTTTTGAAAATTGTAACTTACCAGAGGAGGAAAGATAAAATTTTTCTAAGATAATATTTAAAGCCAAATATAAATGACAAGGAGACAGCCATGTGAACAACTGGGAACTAAGTGCTCTAGGCAGACAGAATAGGATCTTTAAAAACCTAAACCAGGAGTGAGGGTGGAGTGTTGACCTGTACAGAGCCTAAGAGCAGAGAGAAGGGCCGGGCACGGTGGCTCACGCCTGTAACCCCAGCACTCTGGGAGGCTGAGGAGGGCGGGTCACGAGGTCAGGAGATTGAGATCATCCTGGCAAGCACGGTGAAATGCCGTGTCTACTAAAAAAAAAAAAAAAAAAAAAAAAAAAAAAAAGAGAGAGGGGAGTATGAATAATGGCTTTAATAAATTTTTAAAATTATGTATTTTCTAAGAAATCTCAACTCATATGTGTTTGTTTCCATACCTAATGTGAGTCCTTCAGTTCTCTCTAAAAAAAAAAAAAAAAAAAAAAAAAAAAAAAAAAAAAAAAAAAAAAAAAAAGAGAAATGAGTTTGAAGAAATAAGCAGGGGGTAGATTTTGCAGGGCTTTGACGACTGTAAATAATGACATTTTTTTATTACCTTTTTTTTTTAGAAAGAGACAGAGAGGAGCGAGACTGAGAGGAAAGAGAGAGAGAGAGGAGAGAGAAGAGAGAGATGAGAGAGAGGGAGAGATCTAGAGAGAGGGAGACAGAGAGAGACGGAAAGAGGAGAGAAAGACTCATACACAGAGACCGAGAAACAAGAAGAAAGAAGAGAAGGGAGGGGGAGGGAACAACGGAGGTGAGGGGAGGGGAGGCGAGGGGAGGGACGGGAAAGGAGAGAAAGGAGAGAGAAACAGGGAGAGATGAGAGAGGGAGATAGAGAGAGAGAGAGAGAGAGAGAGGAGAGAAAGACACACAGAGACCAAGAGAGAGGAAAAGAGAGAAGGGAAGGGAGAGAAAGGAGAGAGAAACAGG
>NW_012101457.1:217931-224703 GCF_000951045.1 Mandrillus leucophaeus
TCAGTGGAGAAAAACATAAGGATTAGCACAAGCAACAGAAGGAGAAAACTAGAAAAGGTATTTACAATTAAGAAAATATATTGAATCACACACTGAGATTGTGACTTCATTTAAGTGGAAAACTCTAGGTGGGGGTGCAAATGTTCCTACAGGTCCTCTTTCTTATTTTTCTCTGCAAGGTAGAGGAACTCCAGACTCCAAAATTATCAGAGATCTGGGATGGAGAAAATAAAAGCAGAGTTCTGTGACCAATTCTGCCTCTGACTGACTGTGATTTTAATAGTGTTTTAACTTTTCCATCTCCACCGTGAGGCTGTAATTGCCTAGAGATTTGGGTGGGTCCTCCGCAGAAAGGTTTCAAGACAGCTACAATTAGCTGTAAGTTATCTTGACTTTTAAGACAGATTCCAGACCCTGTGGCTTAAGGGTTGTCTTTTTCCACCTTGCTTTGCCTCCATGTTTCCTCATATGGCAGGGGGAATAACAAAAACAAAAAGGACAACTGTAGTTCCTTAATCTTTTCTCCTTGTGACCAGAATACTCTGTGCCGCTAACATTTCACTTCTCAGTTTATAAAAGGTCATAATATTGTGTTGGTTCTGTGTGGTCTTATTTTAGCGATTTGTCTTATTTTATTGGGGAAAAATGCAAAGAATTAGCATAGCAGATTATGGGGAATTTTATCTTTATTAATTTTTGAACTTGCCCGCTTCTCCTAGTTTCTTTATTATTGTGTACTGACGTTTTTGCAAAGTTCATTTTCAGTTTCTATTTTATTTTTCCAATGTTGGGGAAAGGTCTCAAGTGAGACAGAGAAGGCAGAAATTCACCAGCAAATCCAAACTAGGGAAATCCCAGAGTTGAAGAGAAGCGACTTAAAGAAAGAAAACCTTACAAAAAGAAACATGCTCGGGGATACTCTTGTTTGCCGGTAAAATGATCTGCAGAAAATTCTGAGATAAGGGGTGTTAAAAGTAAGACAATGCAGGCATAATTATGATCAGACTATCAACTTTCCCCTTGTCTAATGGGAGCCAAAGAATGATGTTTTAATGCCCAGCTTCTAGATGAAATATGTATTAGCAAACTATTCTAGGCTTTTATATTCCTTTATTTTTGTTTTCAAAAATTCCCATAACAATATTCTAGTATCCATGCCACATGAGGATACATTTCGTGCCAAAACCGGTTTCAGAAATCTGCAGATGAAAGGAGGAAGGTATGCTGCAGCTGACGGCAGACACTTCTAAGGCATCTTGCAAGGGTAAGTTCAGAACGGCGTGTTCTTTGAATACTGTCTGAGTATTGACAAGATGATTCAAATAGACGCTGCAAACAATGGAGCGCTGTGAATTGTGTACATCTTGAGAAGTAATTTGAGTGGCATATATTTAAGACAATCCATCCATATTTGAGCAAACCCAAGCTATTTGTATTTCCTGGATGTCAGCTTGAACAGGAGGTTAGAAGAATGGTGATGCTTCAGTCTCATTTTAGATAAAAATAATAGATAATCCTGTATTTACAAATTAATATATGTCATAGAAGTATGTCAAGTATGAAAACGGGACCTTTATACACTACTGTTGAGAACATAAATTGTTACTAACTTCCATGAAGGGCAATTTGAAAATGTGTACACAAAAGCTTAGAAATACTCACGATCTTTCAATCATCAATTTTTCAATAAAATAAAAAGATAAATGTTCAGGATTCTATAACTTATTTATTATGTTATCACTGTGTTTGTAATAATGAAAAATCTGGAAAAAGCCTATAATGGAGGCAGAAATAAAGGAATTTTTAATATGGCTTATTCACAAAATAGAATATTTTGCAGCATCTGTAATGATAAACATTTATAATTATTGACATGGAAATATGTTTTTAATTATAAAATAAGACTACAAAATAATAGTTAAAGCATGATCTCATTCTGTAACAATATATTATTCATTTGCTGCTATGTATGAATAAAACATCTTTCAAATTATTGAATTACATCTTAAGCATTGTCATTGACTTAAACTTGTGTGTCTCCTATTCTTTCCTACCACAAAAATTTTTGACTGCAATGTCATATAAGACTCTATTATTTAAAAAAGGCTTTTATGCATATCTAACTTGAAAATTAGAATTTTGATTTTCACTACCACCTTCTCAGGAGAATTCAAAGTTCTCAAAGAGACAATTCAAAGTTCGTAATTTACTGTTATATATTTTTCTGAGGAAACACGTTTTTTCCATGTTGAATTGGATAAAATGGTTAACCCATGGGGTTCATGGACTTCTGCCTACACTTTTGTCTGCTTAGTTTGTTTTTTTTTTTTTCCTCACTTCCATCCTGACAAGAAAGGACACAATTTCATGAATGGATGCAGAAAGTAGAGAGAGATTTAGAACAGATAACTTTTCTCCCTAATTCCAAGCACTGGGAAGTCAGGAAGTGTCCCGAGTGTATTACAAGAAACTGTGCACTTTGGAGTAGCAGTTGAGACGGAGAACCAAGGTATAAGAACAGGTGAGATGAGTGAGAAAATTCTTCCTAGATAAGAAGGAGACGCCTGAGAGTTTGTGGTGCCATACGTTAATAACATTTGCTGTAGTCTAAGTATTTGCAGCTCCTTAAAAGTAAAGAAGGGCACTAATGAAGATTATATGTATTCCTTTTTGGGTCTAGAGTCTATATGTGAGACACTGCTCTTGGATTGGATTTAGGGGTGATAGCTTTATATACATTACTTGTGTATCTAGAGAATTCTGTCTACATGCTCTCATCAGACCAATTCTTACTTTTGTGCCTTTTATTACTTCTTGAAACCCATGTCAAAAGAGGAACAACAGTCTGTCTATTACTAAATCAATCCCCCCAAAAAGACAGACCTAGGGATTTATAATCAATTGTGAAATGTTTTTTCTTCCCCAGGTCATACTAAAGATTTGTTTGCAGTTCTTTAATTGCAGTTTTTAGTGACCATGACATGCTTCACTAAAATAAACATTAAGAAGTAAAACAGGGGAGTTTACAAAGGAACTCAGTAGAATATGTGGGTGTTCTCCACACATGAAATTTAGGAAAACAGGATGGATTCAAAGAGATGAAAGGAATGACATATTGTCTTTCTTGCTAACATAGATTCTTAATTACCCTATAGATTGCATCTGCAGTCTCAAGAAATATTAAAACCTATTTTAATGTAGATAAGTCATCATATAGCCTTTGTAAATATAAAGCCCAAATATCACAATGCTTTGTTCCAGCTGAATCCTAATATGTATGAAAATTAAACTCCGCTACAGCACATGAAGATTTCATAAAATATTTATGACCAGATCAGTCTTCGCTGAGAATAGCAAAACATGTGAAGTGTGCAAATTAGCTATCATATGGTTAAAAAATATGTGTATGCCTTTAAATTTATTGGAGGATTTAGACTATGAAGAACTGTAGGTTTTCAACAAACTGGATAAGGTTCAATATTTTTAGTCTGTCCAATAGGTCACTGTGTTTAAGGTATGATGCAAATATTTAACAAATTATGAAATATAATTATTGACTGTGACATGGTTTCAAACTATATTTATTTTTTCAGGAGAGACATGTTTCATTTTATTAATCAACATATCCCAAGCATATTTGACTATTTTTTTTTTAACATGAAAGTAATACTCATACTAATAACAGTAACAATACTAATAATTCAGTACAATTATTGAATGCTTACTATGTGCTTACTATTCATTATTGAATACTACCATGTATTAACGTATTCATACAATAATCCTGTGATGTAAATACCATTTTTATTCCTATTTCACAGATTAGAAAACTGAAGCATAAGGCAATTAAGAAATTTACTCAAGATCACATAAGTGGTGGACGTATGATTTGAACTCAACTTCTCAGAACCTAGATCCCTCACTCTGAACTGCTATTTTAGTCTCCCATATTTAATGCCTACTGTCTGTAGAAATTCTGTGGAATTAATGTTTCCAGGAAATCACTTGGGGAAACAACTGGATTAGAATGGTTTGTATGGGTGACAGATAAATTGCTTTCACTTTTAATATTCACAAGGTCCTGAGGTTGTTACAGTACATTTTCTAAAATGGTTTGCAGTAATGTTGAATATAAAAATTTCATTTTTTAAGGTACTGGACTTCTCCAGAGCATGACCCTTTACAAATGTTTATTCTCTTGAGTTTTTCTGAATTAAATCTCTTACTATGATAATTTAAAAAACTATTTTATTTTTTATAATTTCAACTTTTATTTTAGATTCGATGGCACATGTGCATTTGTATTACATGGGTATATCGCATGATTCTAAGGTTTGGGTATGAATGATCCCATCTCCCTGCTGGTGGGCATAGTACTCAATAGCTAATTGTTCAGTGCTTACTGCCCTTCCCCACTATCCCGTCTAGTAGTCCCAAGTATCTACTGTTGTCATCTTTATGTCAATGAGTACCTGAGGTTTAGCCCCCGCTTATAAGTGAAAATATGCAGTATTTGGTTTTCCTCTCTTTTTTTAACTTTTATTTTAGGTTTAGGGATACATGAGCAAGTTTATTATATAGGTAAACTACATGTCATGGGGATTTGGTGTGCAGATTATTTCATCTCCCAGGTAACAAACATGGTATACAGTAGGTAGTTTTTTTGGTCTTCTCCCTCCTCCCACCCACCACCCTCAAGTAGGCCCCCAGTGTCTGTGGTTCCCCTCTTTGTGTCTATGTGTTGCATTGTTTAGGTGCATTTATAAGCAAGAACATACGGTATTTGTTTGTTTGGTTTTTTTGTTCCTTCTTAGTTTGCTTAGGTTAATGGCCTCTAGTTCCATCTGTGTTGCTGCAAAGGACATGATCTTGTTCTTTTTTATGACTGTGTAGTATTCCATGGTACATATGTACCACATTTTCTTTATCCAGTCTACCATTGATGGGCAGTCATGTTGATTCCATGTCTTTGCTCTTGTGAATAGTGCTGTGATGAATATACATGTGCATGTATGTGTCTCTGTGGTAGAAAGATTTATATTCCTTCGAGTATATGCCCAATAATGAACTTGCTGGGTTGAATGGTAATTCTGTTTTAAGTCCTTTGAGGAATCACTACACTGTTTTCCACAAAGGCTGAACTAGTTTACATTCCTATCAGCAGTGTATAAGTGTTCCCTTTTCTCTGCAACCTTGCCAGCATCTGTTATTTTTTGACTTTTTAGTAATAGCCATTCTGACTGGTGTGAGATGGTATCTCATTGTGGTTTTAATTTGCATTTCTGTAATGATTAGTGATGTGGAGCATCTTTTCATAGGCTCGTGGGTCATGTGTATGTCTTCTTTTGAAACGTGTGTTCATGTCCTTTGCATACTTTTCTGGATATTAGACCTTTGTTGGATGCATAATTTACAAATATTTTCTCCCATTCTGTAGGTTGTCTGTTTGCTCTGTTGATAGTTTATTTTGCTGTGCAGAAGCTCTTCAGTTTAATTAGTTCCCATTTGCCCATTTTTGTTTTTGTAGCAATTGCTTTTGGCATCTTTGTCATGAAATCTTTATCAGGGCCTATGTCCAGAATGGTATTTCCTAGGTTATCTTCCAGGATTTTTATGGTTTTAGGTTTTACATTTAAGTGTTTAATTCATCTTGAGTTGATTTTTGTATATGGTGTAAGAAAGGGGTCTAGTTTCACTCTTCTGCATATAGCTAACCAGTTATCCCAACATCATTTATTGAATAGGGAGTCCTGTCCTCATTGTTTGTTCTTGTTAACTTTGTTCAATATTAGACAATTGTAGGTGTGTGGCATTATTTCTGGGCTCTCTCTTCTGTTCCACTGGTTTATGTGTCTGTTTCTGGACCAGTACCATGCTGTTTTGGTTACTATAGCCCTGTAGTATAGTTTGAAGTCAGGTAACATGAAGATTCCTTCTTTGTTCTTTTTGCTTAGGATTGCCTTGGCTATTTAGGCTATTTTTTGGTTCCATATGAAATTTGAAATATATTTTTCTAATTCTATGAAGAATGCCATTGGTAGTTTGATAGAAATAGCATTGAACCTATAAGTTGCTTTGGGCAGTATGGCCATTTTAACAATATTGATTATTCCTGCCCATGAGTATGGAATGTTTTTCCGTTTGTTTGTGTCATCTCTGATTTCTTAGAGCAGTGTTTTATAATTCTTATTTTAGGGATCTTTCACCTCTCTGGTTAGCTTTGTTTCTAGATATTCTATTCTTTTTGTGACTATTGTGAACGGGATTGCATTCCTGATTTGGCTGTCAGCTTGGATGTTGTTGGTGTCTGACAATGCTTCTGATTTTTTTTTTTCCTTTTTTGAGATGAGCTATCACTCTTGTCACCCAGTCTGGAGTGCAATGGCGCGATCTTGCTCACTGCAACCTCCGCCTCCCAGGTTCAAGTAATCCTCCTGCCTCAGCCTCCCGGGTAACTTGGATTACAGGCGCCCGCCACTGCACCTGGCTAATTTTTGTATTTTTAGTAGAGATGGGATTTCGCCATGTTGGCCAGGCTTGTTTGAACTCCTGACCTTAGGTGATCCACTGCCCCGGCTTCCCAAAGTGCTGGGATTACAGGCATGAGCCACCACGCCTGGCCAGCTTCTGATTTTTGTACATTGATTTTGTATCTTGAAACTTTGCTGAAGTTGTTTATCAGATCAAGAAGCTTTTGGCCAGACACTATGTATGGGATTTTTCTAGGAGTAAAATCATATTGTCTACAAACAGGGATAGTTTGGCTTCCTCT
>NW_012101457.1:224753-227391 GCF_000951045.1 Mandrillus leucophaeus
CAAATATTTTCTCCCATTCTGTAGGTTGTCTGTTTGCTCTGTTGATAGTTTATTTTGCTGTGCAGAAGCTCTTCAGTTTAATTAGTTCCCATTTGCCCATTTTTGTTTTTGTAGCAATTGCTTTTGGCATCTTTGTCATGAAATCTTTATCAGGGCCTATGTCCAGAATGGTATTTCCTAGGTTATCTTCCAGGATTTTTATGGTTTTAAGTTTTACATTTAAGTGTTTAATTCATCTTGAGTTGATTTTTGTATATGGTGTAAGAAAGGGGTCTAGTTTCACTCTTCTGCATATAGCTAACCAGTTATCCCAACATCATTTATTGAATAGGGAGTCCTGTCCTCATTGTTTGTTCTTGTTAACTTTGTTCAATATTAGACAATTGTAGGTGTGTGGCATTATTTCTGGGCTCTCTCTTCTGTTCCACTGGTTTATGTGTCTGTTTCTGGACCAGTACCATGCTGTTTTGGTTACTATAGCCCTGTAGTATAGTTTGAAGTCAGGTAACATGAAGATTCCTTCTTTGTTCTTTTTGCTTAGGATTGCCTTGGCTATTTAGGCTATTTTTTGGTTCCATATGAAATTTGAAATATATTTTTCTAATTCTATGAAGAATGCCATTGGTAGTTTGATAGAAATAGCATTGAACCTATAAGTTGCTTTGGGCAGTATGGCCATTTTAACAATATTGATTATTCCTGCCCATGAGTATGGAATGTTTTTCCGTTTGTTTGTGTCATCTCTGATTTCTTAGAGCAGTGTTTTATAATTCTTATTTTAGGGATCTTTCACCTCTCTGGTTAGCTTTGTTTCTAGATATTCTATTCTTTTTGTGACTATTGTGAACGGGATTGCATTCCTGATTTGGCTGTCAGCTTGGATGTTGTTGGTGTCTGACAATGCTTCTGATTTTTTTTTTTCCTTTTTTGAGATGAGCTATCACTCTTGTCACCCAGTCTGGAGTGCAATGGCGTGATCTTGCTCACTGCAACCTCCGCCTCCCAGGTTCAAGTAATCCTCCTGCCTCAGCCTCCCGGGTAACTTGGATTACAGGCGCCCGCCACTGCACCTGGCTAATTTTTGTATTTTTAGTAGAGATGGGATTTCGCCATGTTGGCCAGGCTTGTTTGAACTCCTGACCTTAGGTGATCCACCGCCCCGGCTTCCCAAAGTGCTGGGATTACAGGCATGAGCCACCACGCCTGGCCAGCTTCTGATTTTTGTACATTGATTTTGTATCTTGAAACTTTGCTGAAGTTGTTTATCAGATCAAGAAGCTTTTGGCCAGACACTATGTATGGGATTTTTCTAGGAGTAAAATCATATTGTCTACAAACAGGGATAGTTTGGCTTCCTCTCTTGATATCTGTATTTTGTTCCTGTGCTAATTCTCTTAGGATAATGACCTCCAGCGGCATTTGCTGCAAAGGACATGAGTGTTTTTTAAATGGCTGTATAGTGCTCCATGATGTATGTATACCCCATTTTCGCGATCCAGTCCACCATTGATGAGTGCCTAGGTTGATTTCATGTCTTTGCCACTGTGGTGATGAACACACTCAAACTGTATTTAGTCTGACCTAGAACTGTGGTGTAATTTACAGCTAAACAAACTCAAATTGCTGACTAATTACAAACCAGGTACTTTGCGTTCTCTTACAAATACAGTGGGTATTATAATACCTCTATTTTAGGGTTATTGTTGGGATTAAATGATTTAACAAAGGCAGTGTGTCTAATACAGTGTTTGACACTCACAGACACTGAGTAAATGCTAGTACTATTTTATTTTTTGCCTTATTTTTACTGTCAACTTTAATTATTCCAATAAAAATATGATCACCTAAAATATATGCAAGGGAAAAAACTCATCTGGGTGAGCTTGAAAGTTCAAGCCTCAAGTATAACAATAAATCAAAGCTTGAAATGGTTATTCAGGAAAGTAGCAATTTCATGGATCTCTGGATGCAATAGATTCTAGAACAGAGAGTCCATATGAAGTGTGTACTTTCCCTCCAGGGCCTCATGCACTGTGAGGACAAATGTGTGTATATAGGGGGTAAAACACTTTTTTGGTGCTATCCTCACATTTTTTTTTTTTTGAGACAGAGTCTCACTCTGTGCCAGGCTGGAGTGCAGTGGCACAGTCTCGGCTCACTGCAACTCCCTGGTTCAAGCGATTCTCCTGCCTCAGCCTCCCGAGTAGCTGGGATTATAGGCACCCACCACCACACCCAGCTAATTTTTGTATTTTTAGTTTAGATGGGTTTCACTATGTTGGCCAGGATAGTCTTGATCTCCTGACCTCGTGATCCGCCCTCCTCAGCGTCCCAAAATGCTAGGATTATAGGTGTGAGCCACCATGCCCGGCCCCTCACAATTTTCCTATATACCTAAACTTACTCTAAAATAAAATGTTTATTTAAAAAATACACTCTGAGAAAACAACCCAAAATGAAAATATACATACAAATACATATACTTTTTTTCCCTTTATTCTTTTTGTGTTTTCTTTCATACATATACTTTTGAAAGTAGAAAACCTTCATAGTAAAAATTTTGGATTGGTCACAGTGGCTCACACCTATAATCCTAGCATTTTAGGAGACTGAGGCGGGCAGATCACCTGAGGTCAGG
>NW_012101457.1:228546-230801 GCF_000951045.1 Mandrillus leucophaeus
GAGTCTCGCTCTGTCACCCAGGCTGGAGTGCTGGAGTGCAGTGGCATGATCTTGTCTCACTGCAACCTCCACCTTGCCTGACCTGCAAGCTCGCTTTCTTTTTCTTGTCACTTTGCATTGACTAAGACCTCAGAAAAATGTTTAGTAGAAGCAAAGATAGTGGGTATTCTTTATTTATTCATAATCTGTCATGGGTTGGATACCCTGGGAAGCAGATTGTGAGACTGCAATTAGCATGCAAGAAGTTTGCTAGCAATGCTTTTGCGATCCACCCATGTGGACTGAATGGAGTGAAGGAGGACTGGACTTTAGAGAAGTTAGGCTGCGATGCAATCTCAGTGAATGGATATCCCTTTCAAGCTGTTCTAAGGGTAAGGGAGCAGTCTTTATGCCTCTGTATCTATCAGTAATTGGTAGTGTGACCTGGGGATAAGGATGGCTCAGGATGAGGTGACTCTCCTCAGTCAACCCAATTCCTAAAAGAGATAGACAACTAAAGGGCTCTGCCAAAAGTACCCCTAGAGACTGGTAAATAGTTCTTCAGTTCTGAAGAGTCAGCATCTTCTACAGAAGTTTTCATGGGGAAAGATGATAAATTTCACAATGATATTAGTGTCTCAGTGTTCTCTAAACAACAAATATAACAATAGTTTAATAAAAACAATGACAATGATAAGAAGAAGACAACAAACAAACAAAAACAAAAGTTAGTTACAGTAACTAACATTTCTGTAATGGGATATTAAATGGTACTTTTCTTATCATCTCAGGATTTCAGCTGAAGTCCCCAGTTGAGCCTGATGGATGATGGAACCCTGTCACATTTTGCAAAGAGACATTTCTAAGCAGGACATACTAAAAGATATATGGCTTTGTGTACATTACTTCAAATAGCTTAGACAAATAAAAATTTGAAAAGAAAAAGTTGTCTATATCGCAGTCTTCCCTCCCTTAAGGTAAAATGAGTTCTTTTCTAGAGATTTTTGTGGTTGATAATGTCACTGTTTTGTTTTCTTTGCAAGAGAAGAGACTGGAATTTTATTCCTCAGCTGGATATTTATTGAACTGCAGAAATGCATAGTCTTGCCTTACCTTATACTTCCCTTACTGATCTTGAGGGCATTTGGGAATGTCTATAACACAGACACCGGTGCCTGGGGGATTTGAAATTCAAGGCAAGGTAGAGTTGTCTATGACAGCAGGAGGAGCAAAGAAGCTAGTTTTGATATCAACAGAATGGATGCACATTTCCATAGGCCAAGTGAATCTCTTGAAAAATAGCCATTTGTGCCATCTTGAAAGGACCCTGTTAAAGAAAATTGTTTATGGAGTGTGATGAGCTCAGCTGAGTCTGTGAGATCATCACTGAAATGAGAGTGAAGGATGCAGAGATGAGAGGGGTCATTAAAGGTCCATTACCTTGTCAGAGAATGGTGCCATGTAGCAGTCATAGAGGGAGTCTCCAGAAAGCTCTCCAACACTCTCTAAGAAGGTGTGAAAGAACCTGCATTCTGTACCTGCCATCACTGAGGATGCATATAGATTATAACAGCACCAGACAAGGAAGACAATGCTGTTTTCCTTTAATTTCTTCTCTGACAATTACCTCCCACCCCCATGACCCTGGAGGTGTGAGTACCAGGTCAAATAGGGAGAAAGGGAGAAAAGATCAGCAAACCCCCTCAGGCCACAGATCTGACCTGAGCAGATGGGAGTGGGGCATAAGTGGGCGGTGGTGGTGGTGCGGGGCAGATACGGAATTAGATGGGATATTAACGTTTTGATTTAGACTGGAGTTTTAGAGGTATAGCTAGTCTTAAAAACTGTAACTTTTTAAACAACTGTAATATTTGTTCAGATGTTGCCAAGAAGTAGAGAAGGGTGATCCAACATCCTTCTTAAGGGCAGTAGTAAGAGAAAAAGCCATGAAAACCACCAAACTCAGAGAATAACAGTAATAGTGACAACCAGTAAAAATAATCACTAACTTTCAGTCAGAGTTTTGCTATTTATGAAGCACTCCCACAGAGTCTAACTTATAATTATCTATATAGTTGGTCCTCCTCAATACAATAATCAGTATGGTTTTTCTTTCCACTTCAGAACCTTGGAGCAAACTGTAGCTCTTCCTGGAATGCTGTTCCTCCTGTTTTAGCCTAGTTAATTTTTGCTGCTATTTTGGAGCCTAGATCAATGTATTTGCCTCACAGAAGCTATCTCTGACCCTCCAGACAGATTACCCATTTTATGCTTTC
>NW_012101457.1:230851-231613 GCF_000951045.1 Mandrillus leucophaeus
AAAAAAAAAAAAAAAAAAAAAGAAATCTGAAAAACTGGTTATATAAACTGCATGGTCCACAAATAATAGTAGATACTATATGGTTATTAAAGATGCACAAAATTTAGAATATCTTAATATATGGGAAATCATACATGGGATATGAAAAAGCAAAGCACATAGCGTGTTTACTCTGGTTATAAGAATTTCAAAAGCTAGGAATATTCACATTAAAAATAATTTGAAAAACATATGTTACAATGAAGTAGTTGGCATTTCAAGTTTGTCTGTGTTTTCTGTGGATATATTAGATAAAATATTCATAAGAAATATTCCTTTATTCAGATACAAAAAAATGCTCTCCTCACTCAGACTAGTTATTCTGAACATTTTCTGTTTTTCTCAACCTAATTATTGGACTCTTGAGAGACAGTGCCCTTTCTATTCCATAATTTAGTGATATGAACAGTGCTTACTAGCTTGATGCCTGGTATAAAGAACTCAAGAAAAGTTTATTAAATGAAAACTTAATATAATCTACTTGCTAAACCTTAAAACTTTTTTAAAGCTTTATGTTCAATACTATAAAAATTTAAACATTTTTGTAATATATTTATTTCTGAGAGACAGTTCCACTCTGTCACCTAGGCTAGAGTGCAGTGGCACGATTTCAACTCACCACAACCTCCGCCTCCAGGGTTCAAGCGATTCCTGTGGGATTTCTATTGATTCTTATACTTTATTTATAATTTTCTATGTATGATTATGTTATCTGTAAATAAT
>NW_012101457.1:232513-243182 GCF_000951045.1 Mandrillus leucophaeus
TTTTCTAGAGATTTTTGTGGTTGATAATGTCACTGTTTTGTTTTCTTTGCAAGAGAAGAGACTGGAATTTTATTCCTCAGCTGGATATTTATTGAACTGCAGAAATGCATAGTCTTGCCTTACCTTATACTTCCCTTACTGATCTTGAGGGCATTTGGGAATGTCTATAACACAGACACCGGTGCCTGGGGGATTTGAAATTCAAGGCAAGGTAGAGTTGTCTATGACAGCAGGAAGAGCAAAGAAGCTAGTTTTGATATCAACAGAATGGATGCACATTTCCACAGGCCAAGTGAATCTCTTGAAAAATAGCCATTTGTGCCATCTTGAAAGGACCCTGTTAAAGAAAATTGTTTATGGAGTGTGATGAGCTCAGCTGAGTCTGTGAGATCATCACTGAAATGAGAGTGAAGGATGCAGAGATGAGAGGGGTCATTAAAGGTCCATTACCTTGTCAGAGAATGGTGCCATGTAGCAGTCATAGAGGGAGTCTCCAGAAAGCTCTCCAACACTCTCTAAGAAGGTGTGAAAGAACCTGCATTCTGTACCTGCCATCACTGAGGATGCATATAGATTATAACAGCACCAGACAAGGAAGACAATGCTGTTTTCCTTTAATTTCTTCTCTGACAATTACCTCCCACCCCCATGACCCTGGAGGTGTGAGTACCAGGTCAAATAGGGAGAAAGGGAGAAAAGATCAGCAAACCCCCTCAGGCCACAGATCTGACCTGAGCAGATGGGAGTGGGGCATAAGTGGGCGGTGGTGGTGGTGCGGGGCAGATACGGAATTAGATGGGATATTAACGTTTTGATTTAGACTGGAGTTTTAGAGGTATAGCTATTCTTAAAAACTGTAACTTTTTAAACAACTGTAATATTTGTTCAGATGTTGCCAAGAAGTAGAGAAGGGTGATCCAACATCCTTCTTAAGGGCAGTAGTAAGAGAAAAAGCCATGAAAACCACCAAACTCAGAGAATAACAGTCATAGTGACAACCAGTAAAAATAATCACTAACTTTCAGTCAGAGTTTTGCTATTTATGAAGCACTCCCACAGAGTCTAACTTATAATTATCTATATAGTTGGTCCTCCTCAATACAATAATCAGTATGGTTTTTCTTTCCACTTCAGAACCTTGGAGCAAACTGTAGCTCTTCCTGGAATGCTGTTCCTCCTGTTTTAGCCTAGTTAATTTTTGCTGCTATTTTGGAGCCTAGATCAATGTATTTGCCTCACAGAAGCTATCTCTGACCCTCCAGACAGATTACCCATTTTATGCTTTCATAGCACCCACTATTTCCACTTCAGAATACTTTTCCCCAATTTTACTTAAATAATTACTTGTGGAATTAATTGGTTAATACCTATGTCTCCAGTTAGAATCTAAGCCCCATGAGGGCATGGCCCTAGTGGATCTTGCTCAGTATTGATTTTCTGGCATCTACTACAAAGCCTTACACATAGTATAAGTTCAATAGGGATTTCAGTTGAATAAATGAAGAAATGGTGAAAGAACTAATATGACTCAAGATTCCTTATCCCTAAGAAGAGTTTCTCTGGATTCCATGGTCTGTGAAGCAAGAGGCCAAAATGACTTCCTGATAGTGGACATTTGTAGCTGGATTTAGTATTTCACTATGATTTGTTAGGAGATACTGAACTGGGTGGGGAAGGCCATCACTTACCAGGACGTGGGTGTGGGAAGAAGGGAGTGCACAGATAGCTCGTGGAGTGGGGCACAGGTGAACTTCTTTTATTTTAGACAGCCACTATTCATTAAAAAGAATGCAAGTCCCTTTCACCTTTATCTCTGTAGAGATAATGGGAGATGGACAATTTTTTTAAGGCACATTCTTTGGTTCCTTTGAAGGAAAGTGCTATATAAGTCCATGATGTTATTTTTGACTAATCAAAGGGAAAAATGTCAGGCTAACATCAAGGACAGTCCTTTTGATAATTTTTTAAAAAGGTTATGCATGCTACCTTTTATTCAGCAGTCAATTAAATGCCTTCATATTTAAACATAAAACTGAGCAACTGATGTTTTTTCTTTTCAATGGTATTTTTTATCCATAAAAAATTGAGCATTTTTTAAAATGAATTATTAGAAAAGAAATCAACTACCCATCCATAAAAATTCTAAAACCAGTATATCCCCTCTTTGACATTTTAAGACATCTTAGCTAATGTGGTAATATATTTGAATTCTACTCAGAGTATTTCCAAAAATATGAAAATAAAGGTTTACCCTGAGGCTTCCTAATAAAACAAAAACAAGTTTCATTTCATCGAAATGTTGTTTGTTCTTTGACTTTTGAATAGGATGATTATTAAGGGTCCTTTCCAGGAACAGAATATCATCCACTCACTTTCTTACTAAGAAATTTGGCCTTTTAATCTTCATTTGCTGATGGCTATCTTTGGCCTGAACAACTAGGAAGTAGCACATAAAATAAGAAGGAAAGAAGTTAAATAAACTTCAGGAAACTCTTCCAAGAAAGGTCATCTATTTAAAAAATATTAAATATGTTTGTTCAATAACCATGTATGTAAACTAAATGCAGCAGCTTAATGAAATAATTAAATACCTTAGCTTTATTGATAACGACAGAGCTCTATAGTGGCTGGTAATATCATAATGGATAATTATAATAGTATGATATGATTTTTCTCTATATAATCATAAACAAGCTTAAGAACCAAAGCTTATAATAAATTTATGAATAAAGAGAACATTTCCCCTCCATTATTCTGGCTAAATTATAACCATAGGCCATATCTTTCTTGGGAAGGTAAACAAAGCACATGTAATAATAAATGTTTCATCTCAACCATGAATTTTCATGATGAACAGAATAGAGATCAAAGTCATATTAATCTAAATGTTAAAAGTTCTGTGACTTTATTTTGTTCCTCCTGTTGGTGAAGTCTGACAGATTGGTTAATGCTATTATTTAATTTAGAAAAAAATTGATCTTGTAAATACATGTTGTTTCTCACTCAGGAATATGGTATTGTTCTTTATTTATTCAAGTCATTTTTTTATATCTCTAGTGGAGTTTTCAGTTTAAGCCCTAGCCAAGTACACCCTTGGAATACTGACAGGTATGATAGTGTCTGGGAAATTGACAGGGTGGTTCCCTGAGGCTTAATTGCATGAGAGAATGAGGCATCTGCTGGAAGAGAATTTGATTCTCAGGGAAGAGGATGTCAGGCAACAAGTCAAATCTTAACAAATCTGTGGTCATAGGTAGGGAATAAATAGGACTGAGAGGCCTGAAGAGAGCCCAGTATTTATCTCCTATTGCAGCCATGTTCACCTTGTTCTATTCTTTATTCATATTTCCTAGAGGAGAAATTTTGTAATTAAAAAAGAGAAAATACCATGTTCCTATAAACTGCTTACGATATCAGGTCACAAAGGTATTTCTTTGGTATTCTTCATACATAATATAATCCAAAATGAGAGAGGGGTCCTCTCTAGTCTTCTCCACAGAACGCAGGGCAGCACTGCACATGGAAGGCTCAGAGGGCAAGCAAGTCTTGAACCAATGGTCACAAGAAGGTAGCTGCTAACACAATGGAGGTGGCAGCTCTGCCTGGTGGGGCAGAGGGGCAGTGGGGGACATTCTTAGAGGAAGTGGTATACCCATTAAAGGAAACTGTAGTGCCTATGAAGATGGTGGAGTTCAACAGAAGTACAATAACAGAAAAAGCACTGGTGGAAATGGAAGCAGCAATGTAAAGTGCTCATGTGACAAAGCAGTTCCTGGAGGAACAGAGCTCAGCTGTAGGTACTGGGAAGAGCAAAGTCATACTGGGACATGGTGGCATGGTGGGGTATGGAGGGAGGATTTTGCAGGAGAAATTCTGAAAAAGGAGGTGAGACAAGTGATTGTAAATGTGGGTTATCGATACTGGTGAAATACAATTTTAAGTTTTGGGTTGAAATCCTCAGGGGAAACAGACCACAGAACTCTGAGCAACTTTCTTAATAAAAGCCCTAAATATTATATGGGTTGGTTGGATTCAGTTTTGATAGCTATAGTAAGTTTGAGCTTTTTTTTTCTGGTTTTGTATTTTAATTTTATTTATTTTCTATTTTATCTATTTTTCAAAACCAACAAAAATCTGAAAAAATTATAATAAAATAATAAATGTAAGAAGAGTCAAAAATAGCTGGGCGCAGTGGCTCACACCTGTAATCCCAGCACTTTGGGAGGCGACACACACACAATGAAATTAAGAGTCTACTCTCCCTCTCATAAGCAAGTTTACTTTTGACATATATGTGTCTTTGCATTCTTTTCCCTATATGTTTCTGTTTGTTCATTCATATATAATGTTGAGCCCTTGGTGAGATCTGTATGAGAAGGCTTCCATGGAGGAGAGTTGATTTTATCTGTGAGGGTTGTGGTTTCTATGTATTAAAAAATATTGGAAGATGATAACTATAATGTTAATATTCTCCTTGACCAGAAGAATAAAAATGATTTAGAATTTTTTCACAGATTCCGATATTTTCTAAATATTTTACATTGACTATTTATTATATTTTAAATTTAAAAAACCCTCAGTGTCAAGTTAAATAAATAATACCAGTGAGTTTCTAAGGGCACAGATGCAAAAAGAAGACTGTAAGACAGAGGTTTACATTTTAGGCCATTTGGTAATGCTTGGATGGTCAAAATCTATTAGAAGTTTACATAAAATCGTTTAGTAGTACTAGCTAATATATTGCATGCAGCTTGCTTTTTGTTTCCTCAGTTCTATGAATAACTTATTATTTCTTAATAGTCAGCAGACAGGCCCAGCTTAAGGTTTTTTTTTTTTTCACACTTAGATTTAGCTCCTACCCAAATAGCTTATGCAAGCATTGAAGGCCCACAAGCCAACCTAGAGGTTATGGCACTGGGAATGTTGCTTGTAAACCTCAGCTAATGCTGTGTAGATCATATAGTGCCATCTATACCCATTTGCTGAAGTCAAGTTCTTTACAACAAATGTTTACTAAAAATCCACTGTGTGCTGGACATTTTGATAGATACCAACAATAAAAAAAAAGAAATAATATACAGATCTTGCTTTCAAGACTAGTGATACAAATCAGTTACACAGTGATTGAAGGTTAATACTTAGTGTGGCTCTTGGGTAGATGGAAGTACAAAACCAAAAAAAAGAGAGCTAACGTCAATCCTAATAAGATAAAATTGTACTGTATGCTGACTTATTTTTTTAATCAATTATTTATACAATAGATTTCTCATTGTAGAATTGGTAAAATTATTTGAAAATTAACAAGATGTTCTTTGCAATTTTCCTTTGTGTTTAGAGTCCTAAATGTTAAGTGTTTGATTTAAGTTTCTGATGTAGAGTTTACCTCTGTTAGTAACAGGTCTCTAGACTTTGAATCAAAATTGCTCTAACAGTTTGTTTCCTTTTTTTTAAGAAAAGCCCAAATTTGAAGCGTAATTTACCAGTGTGGTTCCACCAAAGCCCCCTAGGCTCCACTCCACACTGCAGTATAAGTTAAGGTCTTTCTGAGAGCACCATATTGTGGACTGATGTTTGTAAAGCTTAATTTTGCTGCATAGGTTCCCAAACAAGCTGTGATCTGCATAAGATCCAACTAGGGAGCTAGTTCATTTGAAAAGAGTTAAGATCCAGTTGAGAATTAGCTGATAAATACAAAAAATCTGCTTAACCAAGTGAAGCATTTACAGGGCAGCGATTACTTGTAAGATTTTTATCCTTTATGTTTAATATTCATGAGCGCTGATCCACGCAAGAATTCTTAGGAGCCTCCAAAAAATACTAATTAAATGAGACTTGGGTATTGTATCTGCTGTAGCTATTTTCCAGCAGATTACATTGCAAAGAAGTTTACCCAGAATGAATGTTCCAACGCCTACTCAGTGTAATAGCAGGAGCAATTCTTCTTTAGAAATCCAAGCTCTGGTGAATGCATTTTCCAAGCTTGCAAAGCACAGTGGCTTGAATAAATCCAGTAAGGCTCACCTTGTTTTGGGAAATATTTGCTGAGTTTCACTGTGCAAAGACCCTAAGACTGCTATGAGTGATAACAAGGCTTGAACATCTGAAGAAGTCTTTAGAGTAGATGCTGACTCCTGTCCTATTCACAGTTCCAAGAAATTTTTTTTTTAAATAATTGCTTTAGTTTCATTAATTTCACAAGGTAAATGTTCTGAATCATTTCTGCCTTGAAAAGGTTTGATGAACCATTAATATTAGCATCATTAAAAATAGTTAACTCATTCATCAATTGTGTATTTTAAGTTTTAAATCCAAATAACTTTTAACTTTTCTTTGAAAAGTTAGAGTGACAATGAAAATTAGTATCTCATGGTTTCTTGATTGAATCTAAGATTCAGTCATTAAGGAAGGGTCATAATTTTCTTTTTATAATACAGCAATTGACTGTTTTCAATCACCATCAAAACTAGATGTGATATATATATATCATGATATATAGGTGATACATATGCGTGCATATATACACATATATATGTGTGTGTATATATACATATATATGTATGTGTGTGTATATGTATATACATACATATATGTGTGTGTATATGTATATACATACATATATGTGTGTGTATATAAATATATATAGTCTCTATCTCAGGTTCCTGACACAGAGCTACTAAAATCCTTGTAATTTTCTGAGCGAAAGGGGTGCTAGAAGCATTTTTTTTGTTATAATATTTGGTCTTAGTCCCTGGTTCCTGACAGGAGAGCTTCCAAGATCTTTGAAATCACCTGAGTGGTAAGAGTATTTTTTGTATGCTAATGAGATTACTGGTGGCTAGAGACCCCTAGATAACTTCAGATCGGAGGGTGGTCACTAGAAAGATCACAGCATGATTAGAGAGTTATAACTTTCAGCCCTACTCCTGACCTCCAGGGAGTGGAAAGAGGCTGAAAATTGAGCTAATCATCAATAGCCAGTGATTTAATCAATCATGTTTCTAAAAGAGGCATGATAAACGGAACCTCAATAGAAACCCTAAACAATGAGGTTTAGAGAGCTCTGAGGTTGATGAATGCATCCACATGCTGGGAGGGTGGTGTGCCCCAACTCCATGGGACAGAAGCTCCTATTCTCAGGACTCTTTTGGACCTCACCCTATGTGACTCTTCATCTAGCTATTTGTTTGAATCCTTTACAATATCTATTATTATAAACTTGTATATGCAAGTAAATGATTTCCCTGAGTTCTGTGAGCCATTATGACAAATTATCAAGTATAAGGAGAGGGTCACAAGAACTCCCAATTTATAGCCAAATGAGACAGATTTGTGAGTAATTTGATGGCACATTACTTGCAATTGACATCTGAAGTGGAGGCGAGTGGGGCAGTCTTGTATGATTGAACCCATAAACCGTGGGGTCTGCACTAACTCCAGGTAGTTAGTTTCGGTTGAATTAAATTATAGGACATGCATTCGGTGTCCAGAGAGTTGGAGAATTGGTTGCTGGGGTGGAAAAACACATTTGGTGTCAGAAGTGTAGTGAGTAGAGAAGTAGTTTTTGCTGTTGTTGTTATTAGTAGGACACGTAGAACCAGATGGAGGAAATAGAGTCTCAAATAACAGCAAATGAAAACTATGGAGATTAGTAAGATCCAGAATGTTTAACCGAGGTAGTCTAGTTTCAAAAATAATTCCCTTCCCAAGAAATCAAAAGTGATTGTGAATTTATGGATAAACACCAACACAGCGTGGAGATTTCCTAGACAAAAGTGATGACATTCGGTAGTTTGCTGATCATGGATCTGGGAGTGCAATTATTTTGGGAAAGAAGGATCTCTGATCCAGAGCAAGACTTGAGCCAGCAATTTCAGGGGGTATGTTGTAAAAAGAAAGAAGGCTCTTCAGAATTAAAATTTAGGCTCGAGGATGCAATTTAATTGCCAATCTGTTTGGCAATTTGTTAGTAGGCTCAGTGGGAATGTTTTAAGACTATAGATGAGTAAAAAGAGATGTCAAGGGAACAGAAAGAAAATACCAGATGGAGAGCAAGGAATCTAGGATGTAGTAAAGGTAATGACAGCTTAGTCTAAAAGCTTGTTAAGAACCTTATCAATGTTCTTATTAACATTAACAGGCTTTGGAGGCTGTCCAGACTCTTACATTGAATGGAATCAGCCTGAAACAAGGAGAAAAGATGGGTATAAATTACAGTGATATGAAATAACATTTTAAATATGTGTTGACTGATACCTGTAGTTACCACTTCAGCTATTTTCTGTTGGTTTCTGTTGGCATAGTGAGTTAAATTCCATATATGAGGTGGTGTGGAGAGGACCTGTGCTACCAGGAGTTTCATTGATTATTGTGGCTTTTCTCTGTTACTTTTATGTGACCTAAATTATGTGACATGTTGGCAGCAATTCATCTCTGCTCTTACAGAGTATATGCCTATGGCATTTGATAGATAATATGGTTAAAGGTCTTGAAATCTTCATTTTCCTTATGACCTTATGCTTGTCAGTCACCCACACATACCTCTATTTTTAGTCATCCCAGAACTGGGACTGTTTCTCCATGAACAGCTGACCTTTGTTGGCTTTGTTCAGTGTTATAGCTGACTTAATGCATCTTTGAGAACTCATTTCCCCAGAGTTTTGACCTGAAACCAGAGGCTCAGTCAAGGAGATTCTATTTTCTAGAGACCAGGAGTCTTGAAGAGAGGACCACGTCTGGTCTAAGAAAAAAATGAAAAAAGTTTAGGAGCAAGAGGAATGGACACGAATGGGGGACAAATAACAGGAGAGGACCACCCCCCTTGAGATCAGGCCTAGCAAATTAAATCAAATATAACCTCCATCGTTCACACTATGTGTGCATCTGACTTCATTTATAGTACTTTTCCTCATCACTCCTTTTCTGCTGCCTTTCTTACGGGGCCTTTGTAGGCATTTCCATTTGTAGTCACTATTTTATGACTCTATGCTGAACTAAACAAATACCACAGTTTGCCCATAGTTCATCGTCTTTATTCCATCACTTTGTAGAATAGTCATGTAATTGGACTGAGAGTAACTCCCTCATTTCCCCCTCCTCCCATTGCCCCACTTCATTTCTTCAAGCACTTGAATGATTTTAAACCTTTCTCTAACCATTTCCTGCTGTAGGTATTCTTTTCACCAGGGCAAGCAACTCAAGCAAGTCAAAATATTGCTTTCATCTTTTATCACTATGCTGTTTAAAAATTACCTATAAAATTTAGTTAGTTTTTTTTTTTTTTTTTAAACTTAGACTTCCATTTTCTATTAAAGCATCTTTCTAGTTTTTTCTTTTCCTACCTCTGTGGTTCTCTGATCTGGCTGGTAAAAATTTCCTGGACAACTTTTAAAAAGTAGCAAGGCCAGGGCCCCACCTCTAAAGCTTTTGGTTTAAGTGGCGCAGGGTATGATGAGGAGATTAGAAAATTTTTCCTTGCTTTTAACTCCTCAGGGCTTTCTAGGCTTGAGAGCCACTTACCTGTATCAGTAGTTCCCAAAGTATAGTTCCCAACCATCATCTGCATCACCTGGGAGCTTGTTAGAAATGCAAATTATCGAACCCCACCCCGGATTTACTAAGTCTGAGAAACTCTGGGGGTGGAGCCCAGCAATCTCTTTTGAACAAGCTCTCCAGGTGATTCTCATGTACTTCAAAGTTGTGCTGCCCAATATGGTAGCCACTAGTTATGTGTGGCTATTGAAAACTTCAAATGTGGCTAGTCCAAATTGAAATGTGCTGTAATGTAAAGTACACACTGGATTTCAAAGGCCTCATACAAAACTAGAATATAAAAATCACATGAATAATATTTAATTACATATTAAGATAATATATTGGGTAGTTTAAATCAAATAAAATATATTACTAAAATGAATGTCACCTATTTCTTTATTACTTTTTTAATATGTCTGTTAGAAAATTTGAAATTACATATTTGGCTTGCATTACATTTCTGCTGGACAGCACTAAAGTCTGAATGCACTGATCTATGCAATCACTATTTTCTATACTGTTGGGAACAGGCCCCCAAAATCTGGCCATAAACTGGCCCCAAAACTGGCCGTAAACAAAATCTCTGCAGCACTGTGACATGTTCGTGATGGCCCATGACACCCACGCTGAAGGCTGTGGGTTTACTGGAATGAGGGCAAGGAACACCTGGCCCACCCAGGGCGGAAAACTGCTTAAAGGCGTTCCTAAACCACAAACAATAGCATGAGCGATCTGTGCCTTAAGGACATGCTCCTGCTGCAGATAACTAGCCCAGCCCATTCCTTTATTTCAGCCCATCCCTTTGTTTCCATAAAGAATACTTTTAGTTAATCTATAAACTATAGAAACAATGCTTATCACTGGCTTGCTGTCAATAAATATGTGGGTAAATCTCTGTTTGAGGCTCTCAGCTCTGAAGGCTGTGAGACCCCTGATTTCAGACTCCACATGTTGTATTTCTGTGTGTGTGTCTTTAATTCCTCTAGTGCCGCTAGGTTAGGGTCTCTATGACAAAGCTGGTCTCAGCACTATACAAACTTGTTTTCCACAATAGCTTAAGCAGAACACACACATTCAGCATTTCTGATTCCATACTGTTATGCCCAGACCGTTTATTCCCCGAAGAAGACCACCAGAG
>NW_012101458.1:0-7874 GCF_000951045.1 Mandrillus leucophaeus
AAATTCACCTATATGCTATAGATAAGAGACATACTTTATATCTGGAGACATACATAGGCTGAAGTTGAAAAGATGAGGAAAGATATATTTCATGCAAATGATAATCAAAAGAGAGCAGGAGTGGCTATACTAATATTAAAAATAGGCTAATTTTTTAAAGGCTAAATAGACAAAGGGGGCATTAGATAATAATTACAGGGTCCATTCACCAAGAAGACATAACAGTTATAAATTGTTATTTGCTAAACCATAGAACTCTTATGGAATATATGAAGCAAACCTTGACAGAATCAAAGAAAAAAATATATAGTAACACAAAAATAGTAGGAAACTTCAATATCTCACTTTTCATAGTGGATAGAACTAGACAGAAGATAATAAAGAAATATAAGACTTAAAAGTGCTGTAGGTAAATTAGACCTAATAAACATGTAGAGAACATGCCATGAAACAACAGCTGGTTATATATTATTCCATAGTAGCCAAAGCAATCTACAAATTCAATGCAATCTCTATCAGAATCCCCAATGGCACTTTTTACAAAAACAGAAAATTCATCTGAAAACTATAGATAATATCAAGAAACCCAAAGTAGCCAAAATAATTTTATAAAAGGACAGAGGTGGATCATTTACATTTCTTGATTTCAAAGCATATTACAAAGCTATAGTAATTAAAACAGTGTGATATACTGACATAAAATCAGACAAATAGACCAGGGGAACAGAATAGAGAACACAGAAGTAACCCCTTGCTTATATGGCTAAATTCAACAAGAGTTCCAAGACCACTCAATGGAGAAAAGGCAGTCTCTTTAACAAGTAGTATTAAGGAAAGTAGAGATCCACCTGCAAAACAATAAAGTTGGGCCACTATCTCATACCGTTTACAAAAATTAAGTCAAAATAATAGGTTAAATACCTAAATGGAAACCTTAAAATTATAAAATTCTTAGAAGAAACCAGGGTAAAATCATAACACTATATTTGGCAATGATTTCTTGGATATAACACCAATAGCACAGGAAACAAGATGAAAAAATAGACAAATGGGATTACATCAAACTTAAATACTTTTTTTTTGCATCAGAAAACACAATCACCAGAATATACAGACAATCTGTAGAATGCAAGAATATATTTGCTAATCATATATCTAATAAGGGGTTAATAGCCAGAATATTATTTTAAAACTCCCACAAGTCAATACAAAATTAAACAAAACAAAAACAAACAACCTGATTAAAAAACACATAAAGGACTTGAATAGACATTTTTCTAAAAAAGACCTAAGCATATAAACAAATGCTCAACATCACTAATCACCAGAAAAACACAAACCAGAACTACCAGATATCAAAACAATCAGATATCACCTCATACCTATTAGGGTGTCTTCTATTAAAAAAAAAAAAAAAAAAAAACCTAGGCAAATAGGAAATAGCAACTGTCAGTGAGAATGTGAAGAAATTAGAACAATTTTACACTGCTGATGGCCATGTAAAATGGTTCAACCATTGTGGAAAATAGCATGGAAGTGTGTAAAACAATTAAAAATATAACTACCATAAGATTCAACAATTTCACTTCTGTGTATACATCTAAAAAATGAAAGGATAGTCTCAAAGAGATATTTGCACACCAGTCTTAATGGCAGCATTATTCATAATCCCCAAGATGTAGATGCAACCCGAATGTTCATCAAGAGATGAATAGATAAGCAAAATGTAATATATACATACAATAGAATATTATGCTGCTTTAAAAAGAAAGAAAACCTTTCCAGGTGCTATAATGTGGGTAAACTTTTAGGACATTATGCTAAATAAAATAAGCCAGTCACACACACACAAAAACAAATATTGTATGATTCCACTTGCATGAGGTGCCTAAAGTAGTTGAATTCATAGATACTGGTGATTGTGAGGAGTTGTAGGGAGAGGTATTCATAGTTATTTAGCTTGAATAGACATCAAAGAGGGTGTCACAGCCCTTGCCTGGGGAGCCCTAGGTCTGGACCACAGCTCCTCTCTCCAAATCACTGGCAATATGGCCAGCAGGGCAGGGGGTGTGTTTCACCTGTTTGTGTTACAGCTCTTTCAGTCCTGCCATTTGTTGAGTCCTGAGCTCTTGTCCCATGTCCAGGAACAATGAGGAATTCAAGCAATGGAGGGTGAGCTAGGCAAAGAAGTACTTTATTCAGCGACAGTACAACTATGAGGAGACACAAAGTGAGTAGCTTCTTTCCACAGACAGGTTGTCTTGACAAGTGTGCATCCCTGAACAGAGAGCCGACCTGGAGTGGGTAGCTCCTATCTGCAGGCAGCTCATCCCATCAGTTGTACAGCTCTCAGGGAAGAGGAGACCTGGAGTGGGTAGCTGCCTGAGTCTGGCTGGGTTCAAGGTTTTATGGGCTCAGAAAGGAGGAAGTGTATGCTGGTTGGTCCATGGGCAGCCATGGGTGGGCCAAGAAAAGCACAATAAGTTCTCACTCTGGGCTGTGGACTCCACCTGGAACTGACAGCTCCACCTCCATGCTTTAGGCCATCCCTGGCTTTAAGGTAGGCTTCACTGGGGACTCATCTTTTTCCACCCAGGAGCCTGTCTGCCTTCTGCTGCTATCTATATGTAATCCACGGCACCCAAGCTGTTCATGTTGAGGTCCATGCCGAGCTGCCCTAATCCCCGCTCAGTTTCCCTCCCATGCTCGTCAGCATCCAATTCTAGAGGGCGCTGAGGCAGCAGGGGGCTGGCATGTCAGTGCCACCCCAAGTGTGTGCACACCTGGCTGGGTGGTGACAGTGACTGAGCTCAGCCGCAATTTCGCTCCGAAATTGGAACAGGTGCCGGGAGCTGGGAGAGACCAGGCAGCAGGAGCATTTCAGAAATGAGGCTGCTGCCTCGTTTCTGAGGCTGTCGGGCTAGGCGGGCTTCCCAGGCTCCTGAGAGTGCAGGAATGCCCAGGTCCACAGCCAAGGGTGGGTGGCCGCAGCTGTGCCCCGGAGGATGGGGCTCCCACCCCATCTAACTCAGAAAGGGGTGGGTCTCCCGCCTGTTTCTGGCTCCCACCTGCTCTGTGGAGTGCACAGCCTCGGCTTTGCCTTCACCAGTGCAGCTGGCATCTTCGCAGTGGCTATTCCAGACCGGCCACTGCTACCATCAAGGTCTGTGAATTTGTTTCACAATAATGTGAATATACTTAACATTACTAAACTATACATTAAACAGTGATTGAAATGGTAAGTTTTATGTTTTTACCAAAAAAAAAAAAAAAGGACAATGAAGGTCATCCAGACCTTCCCTTTAGGAAAAGGACTATATCTCACTATAAATGTGTATATCCTATATAACCCAGTTAAGACCTAGGTCCATCTGGGGCATGCATGCCTGAAGTTGATTGAAGGACTATTAATGTGCATGGGGAGGTAACAATTTCAGGTAAGTGTTTTAACAATGCCAAGGTGATGCAGAACAGTATGCTCTATCTGTTGCACTTAATTTTTCAATTCTTTTCTCAAAATCATATAAGCATAGTGTATTAAACACGACATACCCTAGAGCATTATATCTTCTCTTCCAATGCTATTGAAGTTAATTTGCCAAACATCTTGGCTTTAATTACCTCTTCAATGCCTGCTGTAGAACTTTTTGCTAAAATAAAAAATCAGGAAAATTAGGTTGTTAAAATCAGTGCTTTAAAAAAAAAATCTTTTTTTCTTACGTGAGCATAAAGGTGACTCAAGCATCCCATACGCTGTAATTTGAAAAGATTGCCCAGAAGGAATCTTCTTCTATCCCAGGCATATGCGTTTGAGAGTCTGGGCTTTTCCTTGCCTCTCTTAATCATAACTTCACTGTGTGATACTGTGCATATACAATACGCATAACGCTCCTCCGTCAGCCATTCATTCCCAGTTTCAAAGCATATGTGATGCTTAGTAGACACATTACACTTCCAATTGTAATTCAAATAAGAACAGGCTGGATATTTACTCCATCATTTCAAATCAGCAGAGACCACCAAATAATGATAGATTTTAAGAAGCATCTTCTTGAATATAGAAAACTTGGATTTTATTAAGACTGAAACATAGGGAAAAGTGAAGCCAATATTTGTTATCCTGTCCAGCCAAAGCAGCAGTTCTTATAAGAATACAAGATTTTATATCCCAGCAAGGACTGAAATAAGAGTAAGACTGAAACTAATCATAGTGATATATTAATAAATACGGAGTTGTCATTAGAAAAGAGATATGATTCCTTCAGGAGGGGTACATTGTTTATTTGAACAAATAAAACAATACTTTGAATTTAAATATATTTCCCCCTTACAAAATGAAGGAGGCAGTGGAATATGCCCGAGGCCAGAGGGCTACAAATTTCCTAGGTTCTGTTGATATTCCTCAGCATCCTTCCACAAGGGCCTTGACCTGACTGACAGATATAGAAAGTTGTGCTCAAATCACAAGCTGTCCTGTTGCTGCAAATGAAAGGTGAGAGGAAAAAAAGGCTTTGTGGAACTCTGCCCCCAGGCTTTTGTCAAGAAGAAAAGAAAACAAATTTAGGGGACACTTCTTAGCATCTGGATGTCTTTTCATTCAAGGCATAAATTTGCATACATTTATTAAGCAAAATTTTATTGGCCTGCCAGAATGGTTGGCTTCTCCCCAGAATTGATACCACTTTTACTCTGATTCCTGCTACACATTTATTTTATCACCATTCATCATCTTATACGCTATTGTCGTTATTTTCCTTCTAGATTTTTATCACTGGTTTATATCTTTTAAAAGCTTTTTATTCTTTTTTCAGCTTTTATTTATGTATTTATTTATTTATTTTTTGAGACGGCGTCTCGCTCTGTCGCCCAGGCTGGAGTGCAGTGGCCGGATCTCAGCTCACTGCAAGCTCCGCCTCCCGGGTTCACGCCATTCTCCTGCCTCAGCCTCCCAAGTAGCTGGGACTACAGGTGCCAGCCACCTCGCCTGGCTAGTTTTTTGTATTTTTTAGTAGAGACGGGGTTTCACCGTGTTAGCCAGCATGGTCTCGATCTCCTGACCTCGTGATCCGCCCATCTCGGCCTCCCAAAATGCTGGGATTACAGGCTTGAGCCACCGTGCCCGGCCTCTTTTTCAGTTTTAAAAACTTTTTTCTAATGCTAGATTATCCTTTTTTGGTTTTCCTGTTTATTTCATCTATTGTTGTCTTCTAATTATGATATTAAAACACAGTTTAGCTTCCTTTTAAATAATTCATCTAATTATTAAAATCACCACATTCCAAATATTTTATTATTTTTTCTTAGCTGTTAATTTTGTCCCATTTTTCATTAATTCTAATCTATTTAACTGTCTGTGCTTTTTAAATTAATTTTTGTGCCATTTTGCTCTTAATTTTTTAATTTTATGACTTGGCCACATGATTGGTAGCCTGTAAGAATCCTTGTCATTAAGAGGATATTTTAGGGATCACTTTCTACTCATGTATATCTAAAACCACCACACTGGCTTCCTCTAATGAACGTCTCACCTATTCCAAGATTAATTCTTCCAAAAACCTTATTTATACAATTTTGGAGATACTCTGGCTAACTCTGCATAGGCAAAACAAAAAATTCTTGCTATTTTTTCTTTGCAACAGTCTCATTCTGTCACCCAGGCGGGAGTGCAGTGGCACAATATCAGCTCACTATAACCACCACCTTCCAGGTCCAGGTGATTCTCATGTCTCAGCTTCCTGAGTGGCTGGGATTACAGGCGCCCGCCACCATTCCCAGCTAATTTTTTTTTGTATTTTTAGTAGAGACGGGGTTTCACCACGCCGGCTTGGCTGGTCTTGATTCTTGTATATTTTAATTCTCAATTTCAATGTCACTTCCTCTGAGAATTCTTTAACTTCCCTAGTTGCCTACAGTATGTACTTCCATAACCCTTTGGTATGTCCACTAGTTTGACATGTACTATATTAAAACCGTATCAGTCTTTCTTAGTGTTGCACACACTTCAATTAACATAGTGTTAGTTCATAAGAGATGCTCAGTAATTGTTGAATGAATGAATGAAGTGGACACAGCTAATTAATTAGGATGGTGTTGTTTCTTTTCAAATTATGATTTTCAGTTGTTATTTAACAACCTCCGTATTTCTGATGTCGGTCATCATTAGTTCCTTTGGTAAAATGAATAAAAATGCCTGTTATGAATTTGAAGAGAGGCTTCTGGTGAGCAGACAGTTCTTGGGAAATACACGTGCTCTACACAAGGTTCAATGATCTCAACTTGACACATCAGGTTAACCTATTCTTGTGGAGACAGTAGTTTCAGGAGATGCTCTGCCTTGTAAACAAACAAGCTATCTAAAAATATTTTAAAAAGCAAAAGGTTTTCTTTCTTAAAGTTATTAGACTTGAAAATGATACATTTGAATGTTCTCTCAATTAATACTATCCCTCCACTGAACTGTAAATTGATTATTTTAATTTAATTTATTTTTTATTCATAGTTAGGAAATCTGATTAACTTCCTGATGCAGTTCAATGTTATATGATGAAGAAATAATAGGATTTTAGAGCATTAATCTTCTCATATTCATGATTTTAGATGGCGTCTCTCCAGTTACCAGGAAATGTATTGCTTAATGGCAACATGTAGATTGTACATTTTTACTATTTTTAATCTCAGAAGAAATTTTGCTATGATTCCTACCCTAACATTGATTTTTCCCTCTTCCTGGCTCTTATTTGATTCCTTGGAATGCTGTACAGCATTTGTGTTGACATTTGCATTATTTGGTCAAAGTATGCATTGTTTCCTGATGCAGAGTGTACACTATTTTACTAAAATGCAGAAATTATTGTATTTCTCCCCTATCCAAAATAAAGCTATTTTAAAATTTATCTAAAATATATTTCAATTTATTTATTGATTAACATTAAGTGTTTGCTTTTCAGGTAAATATCCTACACAAGAAGCAAACAGATTTTTCGTCTTTACTGATAGGCAATTGATAATTTCTTTTAATACTGAAGATATGTTACAAATAACATAATATTACTTGCAGCTTTTAAAGATTTTTTTACTCTAGTACTTAACTTTCTTATTCCTGAACTCAGTAAACAAGAGTGATTTAAAAGACGAACTACATGTAGAATAGAAGTTATCTAAAATCCTACCATAAAGAGTAATAACATATTATTAACTTTAGCACATTTTTTTCCTTTATTAGTTAGCATATTTTAATATGAGTATGCAAACATTTTGAGAACATACTGTGTATTGTGAATATTTCTCCATACTATTAAAAAGTATTTATGAATATTTTTTACTTTCAGCCATATTACAAACTATAATCATTTCCTTTAATATTTTCAATGTTTGTCATTAAAAATAATGCATTAGTGAACATCATTGTAACAAAATAATATGTCCCTGTTTCTGATTTTCTTGTGATATATTTTTAAAAGAAGAATTACTGCTTCTAGGTATATGAGCTTTTTAATGAAAATTATTACCTATCAGCATGCACCAATGGATACTCTCACCAGCAACGTACTTGAATGCTAGTCTGTGCACCCTCAAAGCTATTATTCTTTAAAAAATCAAGCAACTTCAAGGCAAATGATTATACCCTATACTTATTTTTATTTTTATTTATTTATTATTATTATTATTATTTTTGAGACGGAGTCTCACTCTGTTGCCCAGGCTGGAGTGCAGTTGCGCGATCTCAGCTCATTGCAAGCTCCGCCTCGCATGCTCACGCCATTCTCCTGCCTCAGCCTCCCAAGTAGCTGGGACTACAGGCGCCCGCCACCACGCCCGGCTAATTTTTTTTATTTTTTATTTTTTTCGTATTTTTAGTAGAGACAGGGTTTCAC
>NW_012101458.1:9198-58400 GCF_000951045.1 Mandrillus leucophaeus
GAATTCCGGTCCACTCTTTTTCTGGATAATTGTCTTGGCTGCTTGCATCCTCACTTCACTCAGACCACTGGTCATATGGTATCTTAATACAGGGGGTTTCCCTGACTCTCCTATCTAAATTAGTACCCCCCCACACACTTCATCTTTCTCTATTCCTTTAACTGACATCATTTTTCTTTATAGCAATTATAACTGCTTGACATATTACATAATTATTTATTGTCATGTAACCCAGGAAAGCACAGAACTTGTGTTATTTACTGCTCTATTCTTGTCAGTTTGAGCAGCTCCTGGTGACATGCATGACCTCAATGTTTGTTGAATATGTTGGGAATTAATGACTAAATTTTTCATAGTGGGAGGTAAATATCTTTCTGATACCATTGTCTGTTGTTTATGGATTTTGTCTATGATTTCTCTAAGTGTATTGTTTTAATTACAAAGGTCCTCTCATTTCCTAGGTTGTAAATAGAGCCTACTAAATTTTCTTAATTTTGGGGGGTGTTAGATTTTATGTTTTTAATCCATCTTATTATTTTTTTCGGATGGTATCATATGAATCCAACTTTGTTGTCTTTCTGCTGGATAGCCAATGATATCAGCTGCATTTATTAAGTGAATCATTTTCTCTATTAATTTGTAGTACTTTCTATTCTCATAAGTTAAAATCCATAAAAATTGAGACCTATTTTTGCTACTCTTTTCTGTTTCACTGATTTATTGGTCTATGCTTATTCTAATGCCATTCTGTTTTAATATATTTGTTATTTGTCCTTTTGTCTTTGTTTTCATAATATCCTTGGCTATTTTATACACAGTCTTAAATATGAGTTTTAATTTTTTTTATATTTCAAAACATTCCCTTGAAATTATATTTACAATTTTATTAAATATATGTATTAATTATGGGAAAATTTATATTTTTATGTTATTAAGCCTTACTATCCAAGAATAGGTGACTGTTGTTTTCCATTCATCAAGAAAATTTTATCATTTTCTCTATATAGCTCAGTGCTTTTCTCGTTATTTTAAGATACTTATAATTGGCATACAAATAAGATCTATTAATTTGTGTGTATTTTCTTTAACTACTTTTTCAAATTATCTTAGTTGTTATATTTTTTAATGAAGAGCCTTTCTGTACAATAATTTCATTAGCAAAATGATATTTTAATATTTACCAAAGTTTATAAAGTTCAACTCAGTGGATTTACTAAAAGCTCTAAAATAATATAGAATAATAGCAAAGTAAATGACATCCCTAATTTGTTATTATTTTTGGAAATGACTTTATGCTTTTCCTTGATTTTTGGTAAATAGTCTTATTCATAGTTTAGATATTTCCTTCAATTCCCAATGTATTTAGAGTCCTTATTAACATACTCTTGAATTTTATTTTGTCTTTCACCATTTATTAAGATAATAGAATTCTCCCATATAACTATTGTTGTGAATTTTAATATAATGAATGACATATTTTTGAAAATAAAATTTTTGCATTATTTTTAATAAACTGCTTTATTATATTTGCTAACGTCTTATTTTAAATTGTTTTATTTTTACTCCTGATGTTACCTGTGGCAGGAATTCAAGTTACCCTGAGTTACCAGCATCATAACCATACGGGTCTGCAGCAACTTCAATCTTTGCCTCCTCAGAAGAGAGAATTCCACTGAGCAGCATAAAGCAGACAAAGAGACAGAGGCAAATTTCAGAGCAGGAGTGAAAGTTTACTAAAAAGCTTTAGAACAATGAGAAAAACAAAGAAAGCAAAGAAGGAAAGTACAACTTGGAAGAGGGCTAAGCCGGCAACTTGAGAGACCAAGTGCGCAACTTGACTTCTTGACTTGGGGTTTTATACTTTGGCATACTACTAGGATCTTGCATTACTTCTCCCCACTCTTCAAATCTTATTGGGAAGCTGCTGATCAGTTTCGGATGTTTTCTATCTATTAGAAGACTGCCTTTTTCTGGCGCTGGCTGTGACCAATTACTTTAGAGAAACAGTTAACAACCGCCTGACCATCACACCTGATGGTTGCCCAACACTCTTGGTGTGTTGGAGGAGAGCCTTCTTCTGCCCTGCTAATACCTGACTGGATACCTAGTGTAACACTGACAGTCTCAATATTTTGGTAAGGAATTTCAGATCATTCACATCTAATACAACGACTGATAAACTTGACATTTATATCTTCCATTTTGTTTCTCATTAATTATGTTTCTTTTGTCATTAATTCCTTATTTTTGTTCATGTGATTAAGTTATTTTTAAACTACTAAAAATTACCACTAATTTTTCTCTTCCACTAGTACCTACGTTCTTTTGAATTGTCAGATGTTTTTATATATTATGACACTCTATTACTCTACCGCTTCCCCTCATCAAGGCTCAAGTGAGAAAATAAACCATGAATCTATTTTATGTAGTGAATTAACTTAACTAGAATGTGCATCTAGAATGACATTAGCTATTTGTCATCCTTGGAATAATTTTTTAAAAATACTCAAATAATTTTTGCAGGCTTAATATCTCTCAGAATATCAGTTGTGGAAGGATGCTGTATAAGACTAAAATTTAGGAATATGTAAATCACCCCTCTCTTCTTACTCCTTTAATTTTATCCTCTTTGTTGTGTGATACATTAATTTACCAGTGACAGGCCCATATCTATTTATTTTACTGTAGTAGCTGAGTGATACCTTCACAACGGATACAATTCTTAGCTTGAAGTAGTTTTTCCTCAGTAACTTACAGCTGTTATCTGACCATCCTCTCAATTCTAGCATATTTCTTATCTTAATCCAAATATTTTGTCTTTCTTATTTTAAAAATGCTTTTATTTGAAAATAAATAATATTTCCTTTTATTTTAGTAGTCCACAAGCTTTGCTAGGTTATTCGTAGCTATATATCTTTTCTCATCAATGTTGCCTAAAATTTCAAGTCTCATTAATTAAGATCCAAATTTTGTTTTAATCTTAGGAATTTTTTTATTTGATTATTAAATGTATTGCCCGTGATTCTTTTTCTCTACCTGGCATTACTTTCGTTTGCATATGACATCAATAAATAAGCCTTACAAGATTTTTCTTATTCTTTATTTTCCTTCCTTCCTTCCCTCCCTCCCCCACTCCTTCTCTCCCTCCCTCGCTTCCTTCCCTCAATCCCTCCTTTCCCTTTCTTTTTGCTCTCTCTCTCTATTACTTTTGCTTGCCTTTCTGCCTTTTTTCCATCATGACTATGCAAATTGATGTATTCTTTGCAGGCCATTAATATTCGTTGCAGCGATGACCACTGAATTAGTCCATTCTCACACTGCTAACAAAGATGGACCCAAGACTGGGTAATTTATAAAGGAAAGAGGTTTAATTGACTCACAGTTCTCTGTGGCTGGGGAGGCCTCAGGAAACTTACAATCATGGTGGAAGGAGAAGCAAACACATTTTTCTTCACATGGCAGCAGGAAGGAGGAGTCCTGAGCAAAAGGGGGAAAACCTCTTATAAAACCACCAGATCTTATGAAAACTCACTCACTATCACAAGAACAGCATGAGGGTAATCGCCCTCACGATTCAATTACGTATCACTGGGTCCCTCCCATGACATGTGGGGATTATGGGAACTGCAAGATGAAATTTGGGTGGGGACACAGTCAAACCATATCATTCCGCTCCTGGCCCCTCCCAAGTTTTATGTCTTCATATTTCAAAACAGAGTCATGTCCTTCCTACAGTCCTGCAAAGTCTTAACTCTTTTCAACATTAACTCAAAAGTCCACAGTCCAAAGTCTCATCTGAGACAAGGCAAGTCCCTTCCACCTATGAGCCTGTAAAATCAAAAACAAGTTAGTTACTTCCTAGATACAATGGGAGTACAGACATTGGATAAATACACCTATCCCAAATGGAAGAAATTGGCCAAAATAAAGGGGTTGCAGGCCTCATGCAAGTCCTAAATCCAATCAGGCAGTCATTAAACCTTAAAGTACCAAAATGATCTTGCTTGATTCCATGTCTCACATCCAGGGTATGCTGATGCAAGTGGTGGGCTCCCACAGCCTCAAGCAGCTCCACTCCTGTGGTTTTCCATGGTACAAGTCCCCCCCGCTTCTGGCTGTTTTCATGGCTGGCATTAAGTGTGTGTGACTTTTCCATCTGCATGGCATGGTGCAAGCTGTAAGTGGATCTACCATTCTGGGGTCTGGAGGATGGTTGCCTTCTTCTCACAGCTCCACTAGGCAATATTCAAGTGAGGACTCTGTATGGCGCTCTGTCCCCACATTTTCCTTCTGCAATGCACTAGCAGATGTTTTCCATGAGGGCTCTGCCCCTTCAGCAGATATCTAGGCATTTTCATTCATCCTCTAAAATCTAGACAGAAGTTCCCAAACCTCAATTCTTATCTTCTGCACACCCACAGGACTTGTACCACATGGAAGGTGCCAAGGCTTGGGGCTTACACCTTCTGATGCAACAGTCTGAACTGTACCTTGACCCCTTTTAGTTACAGCTGGAGCTGAAGCAGCTGGGATACAGGCAACCATGTCCCAAGGCTGTGTAGAGCAGGGAAGACTTGGCTCCACTCAGGAAACCATTTTTCCCTCTTAGACCTCTGGGTCTGTGATGAGAGGGGCTGCCATGAAGGTCTCTGACATGCCCTGGAGACATTTTCCCCAGTGTCTTGGCATTCACATTTGGCTTCTCATTACTTATGTAGATTTCTGCAGCTGGTTTTAATTTCTCCTAAGATAATGGGTTATTCTTTTCTATCACATTATCAGGCTGCAAATTTTCCCAACTTATATGTCATCTTTCATCTTGAATGCTTTGCTGATTAGAAATTTCTTTCACCAGATACCTTAAATCATCTCTCTCAAGTTTAAGGTTCCACAGATCTCTAGGGCAGGGGCAAAAATCCACCAGTCTCTTTGCATAGCAAGAGTCATCTTTACTCCGGTTCCCAATAAGTTCCTCATCTCCAGCTGGGACCACCTTAGCCTGGACTTCATTGTCCATATCACTATCCACATTTTGGACAAAGCCAGTCAACAAGTCTCTAGGAAGTTCTAACATTTCCCACATCTTCCTGTCTTCTGAGCCCTTCAAGTCTCTAGGAAGTTCCAAATTTTCCTGTCTTCTTCTGAACCCTCCAAACTGTTCCAACCTCTACCTGTTACCCAGTTCCAAGTCATTTCCACATTTTTGGGTATCTTTACAGCAACACCCTACTCTCTGTGGTACCAATTTACTGTATTAGTTTGTTCTCTCACTGCTATAAAGAACTGCCCGGGACTGAGTATTTTATAAAGGAAAGAAGTTTAACTGACTTATTGTTTCACAGGGCTGGGGAGGCCTCAGGAAGTATACAATCATGGTGGAAGGGGAAACAAGCATGTCCTTCTTCACATGGTGGCAGGAGAGAGAAATGCGGAGCAAAGGGATAAAAGCCCCTTATAAAACCATCAGATCTTGTGAGAACTCACTCACTATCATGAGAATAACATGAGGGTAACCACCCCCATGATTCAATTACCTCCCATCAGGTCTCTCCCATGACATGTGGGGATTATGGGAACTACAATTAAAGCTGAGGTTTGGGTGGGGACACAGCCAAACCATATCAACCACCCTCTCTTTTACCTCATCTAAGTCTATTACTTTTTATTAGTAGTAGTAGTATTGAGACAGAATCTTGTTTTGTTGCCCAGACTGGAGTGCAGTGGTGTAATTGCAGCTCACTGCAACCTCCACCTTCTGGGTTCAAGTGATTCTCGTGCCTCAGTCTCCTGAGTAATTGGGATTCAAGGCATGTGCGACCACACCCAGCTAATTTTTTGTATTTTTAGTAGAGGCAGGGTTTTGCTATGTTGACCAGGCTCGTCTCAAATTCTTGGTCTCCTGTGATCCACCTGCCTTGGCCTCCCAAAGTGCTGGGATTATAGGCATGATACACTGTGTCTGGCCTAAGGTTATTTCATTTTTGTTCTATCAAATATGTTATGCTATCATCTTTTTGAGTGCTCTTGTTACTTTTTTTTATTCATATGTTTACATATCAACCTCAACATGTCTGTGTTTTCAAGATCCTTTTTGTTCTGAGTGTTTTACTTGTTCTTCCTTCAGATTTATGAAATCCATGTATGCATTTCTATAGTTTTTTGTCCACCAATTGATGAACAGGTACTAATTTATCTTAAAAGCGGCAATCTCACAAGCATTGGTTGTTGCAGCAGCTGCTGTGTCTATGGAATGGCTAATTGAAATTGGTTAAATCCCTGTTAGTGTCTAGAGAAAGCCTCAACAGTAGCAGTCATAGGAACACTCTCTGACAGCTCCTTTCAGCCACAAAGGTTGGCCCTTGCCAAGCTATGATATTTAGAGTTACGGAAGACTTGGTTCACTAGTGTAGCTTCCCTTTTCCACCTCCCATATAACCCTTCTCATTACCCAGGACAAAAATAAGACCTACCATTGCCCTTGTTTTTCACGGTATCATAGGAGTTATTAGAAATTATATTAGGCAGATAGGGAGGATAAGGGGTCCTTGGTAAGGTTTTCTTCTTTTAAAGCAGCTCCAGAAACGTTTTTGGTCTAGCAGAAAATCAGCTTGAAGGGTCTGGCTGTCAAGCTTTGATATGCAAATAACGGCCATCAGAAACTGGATCCATCTAATATGGCTATTTCCACCCTGTTCTCCTTGTCACCCTGTGTGCTAACCATCATGGTCACCCCCAGATAACCTCATGTGTGCAGGACATCATGGCGCCCTGCATTTGCATATTAAAAGGCTAGGGTGGGAGGGTGAGTTTTTTCACTGGCTACATAAATGACATACATGGTCAGACCAATCCACTGGACCCTCTGCAAATCAGACACTGCCTCCTCTAGCCTCCTAATATAACCTACTATTTTCCACAACACTTGGGGTTTCCTATCTTGACTTGGAGGCCCCCTCCCTCTGTCTCTCTATGGGGGAGCTTGTTCCTTCTTTCTTGCCTATTAAACTCTTGTCTCCTTAAAGCCACTCCACGTTTGTCTGCGTCATTTCATCGAAATTGGCAAGAGTGAGGCAAAGGACCCTGGTGTTCCTCCAGTCATCAGAGCCATATTAATGGTCCCATATCTCTTTATGAAACCTATAATGATCCTTTTATTAGGACTCCCTGCTGATAGGTCCAAGATTCTTGAATGATACAGAGAATAGTGTTGAACAACTTCACTCCATCTGAGGCTTTCGACAGATCCACACCCACAAAATTATATTCAACTTTCAGTACCAATAGCTGCATACCACAGGGAAAGTCAATGATAAAAAGAATTTATGAATCCACAGTTGGGATAAAGTTTATACTGGAGCACAAAAAAAAGGATGTTTTCTCAGCACCAGGTTCCCAATGAATGAAAAGACTACACTATGTTCCTAACTTAATTCAGGGAAAAAAAAAAAAAAATCCTCCTTTTCTCTCTCTCTCCCTCTCATTTGTGAAGCATCTGTTAACATTGTGTAGAAGTTGTCATTTGTGGCAGTCAGGAAATCCCAGGTTACAGAACACTTCATTACCTTGGAGTCCTTGTGAAAACACAAAATAATGGTATATAACTAAAAATGATTTAGAAGAACTACTCAGAAGATATGTTAACTGGCTTCCATTTGTCACATTGATAACGTTTACTCATTTGAAAGCAATGCCTGCATTGAGACATTTTCTTGACTTCTGCCTTTTTCAAGGACTTAAAAAAAAGTCTTTTAATAAATATAAATATTATTGCTATTTTGACAATTTTCAAGATACATCATTATAAAGGTTTTGTAAATGATTCTTTAAAAAATGTTTCATTTCCATGGCAAACTGCTTCAGCACGAACATTTTCTTAATAATATTCAAACAAATCTTATTAAATAAGTGTTATGGGTGAGACTAGAGATATGATTAATCCTGGGGCAAAATTCCTCTCAATCTGTGAATCTGTGAAATCAAAACTAATCCGCTTTGTAAAACACAATGCTGGGAAAGACATAGGATAGATATTGCCATCCCCAAAGGGAGAAATTGGAAGGAAAACTGGGGTTATGTGTATCAAGAAAGTCTGAAATCTACCAGGGAAAATTTGATTAGATTGTTTTTTCTTGTTGAAGCAATAAAAATGGAAATACATTTATTAAATCCTGATCCTTGAATGCTTCTTTTAAAATTCTTTATTACGTTTATTTATTATTTTATTGTGGTAAGAGCACATTTTGGTAACATGAGATCTAGCCCCTTCACAAATATTTAAGTGTGCAATGCATTATCGTCATCTGTAGGTACAATGCTATACAGCAAATCTCTACAGCTTATTCATCTTGTTTGAAAGTTTATGCCTGTTGATAAGTAACTGCCAAATTTGCCCCTCCTCCCAGTCCTTGGTATCCACCCTTCCACTCTATGATTTTATGCAATTGAGTATTTCAGATGCCTTATATAAGTAGAATCATGCAGTATTTGTTCTTGTGTGACTGGCTTGTTTTACATCAGATGTCCATGTTGTTGCATATTGCAAGATTTCCTTTTGTTAAAAGGCTGAATAATAGTCCATTGTATGTTTATTCTACACTTTGCTTATCCATTCATTAATTGATGGGCATTTGGATTGCATCCATCTCTTGGCTATTGTGAACAGTGCTGCAATAAACAGTAGTAGTAGTAGGTATCTCATCAAGATCCTGATTTCAATTCTTTTGGATGACTACCCAGAAGTGGATTGGTAGATCATATGATAGCTATATTTTTAATCTTTTGAGTAACTTCCATACATGTTTTCTACAATGGATACAGCATTTTGATTCTTAGTGTACAAGGGTTCCAATTTCTCCAGATTCTTGCCAACACTTGTCATTTTTCTTGTTGTTTTATAATAGTCATCCTTACAGGCATGTGTTGATGTCTCTTTATGGTTTTGATGAGCATTTTCCTGATGCTTAGTGATGTTTTTACAGAAATAGAAAAAAATTCTCTAATTTATATAAAACAGTTATATTTTAAGACTTAGAATTAGCCTCTTTGGCTGGATGCTGTATTCTCTTGGTCCAAAATGGTGGTGGTCCCTTCCTCTGAAACTGAAGAGGAGGGAACTCTGAGTTCTATGCCTGCAAACTCAGTTTCTGATGGCAGCAACACCCCACCAGCCTCTAAACCGCTTTCAGCATCATTCTTCCCTTTTCTTGGCAGAGAAGACATGTTTACAGGTAAATACCTCTATCAGCCATTAACTGCTTCTAGAATCCCAGAAATCTGACAGTTGTCCTTCATTTTATTCTATCTCTGTCTCTTTAATTCCAGCATGTCTGCTGGGATGGCTGATTAGATCCGTAAGTCACACTTTAATCTATAAGAGGTTCTGACAGTTGTCCAGCCACACCCTTCGTGTTCTCTCCAGAGCACACTTTCTCATTTCTTTGCAATATGGATAGGCTGAAAAATTTTATATGTCCTTAAACTATGGTTCCTTTTGCATAACAATTTCTTCTTCTCTGTAAGAACCAAGGCCCCTGTGTTCAGGACCCTTTCAGATCGTGCACTATATACCACTTTATCTGGTTGTTCATTTGTATCCTTTAATATAAGCTGTAATAGTAAATACAGCATTTCCCTGAGTTTTGAGTCATTCTAACAAATTAACCTTGGTGTGGGAGATTGTGGGAACCCTTGACTTTGTAGCCAAGTTGCACCAAAGGGTAGGCAACCTGAGCACCCGATACTTGCAAGTGGCATCTAAAGTGAGGGCAGTTTTGAGGGACTAAGCTTTTAAACCTGTGGAGTCTGATACTAACTCCTGGTAGTTAGAGTTAGAATGAAATGGAATTGTGAACAGAAGTTGGTATCAGAGGTTCAGAAAACTGGTTGGGTAGAGGAAAAATAAAAAAAACTATAAACTCCTCTCATCATCTGAGATGAAATGCCACACTTTGTTATGCAAACCTGACCTCTATACTCTGCAATTGTTTGAAGCATCTTGAAGTATAACCAAATATATATAATTTCATTTTGTTCAAAACTAATGATATGTTTTGAACATATCATCTTCCAAACTTATGAAATAAAGTTCTCTGTATGTAAGTGTATGAAATTCAAACACGTAATCAACAAAAATAAAATTATATCTCAGACAATTATTCAATTAGTAACTTATCTGTGATGCTATTGCGAAGGGAAATCGGTTATGAGAACATAAGTGAGACCTCATTCATAAATCCAAACTTGTACTTTAAAAATATTTGTTACTTTTTTTAACAAAAATTGAACAAGCAAAATACGCCTGATACTTTTTTAGGTCCTGGGTTCACCCCAGAAATTGCAATTTAGACTATTCACCTTGGATTCAGAATTTATTTGGAGATACAGAGGTAGAAAAGCTAATCACAAAACAATGAGAAAGAGTTATAACATGGCCATATTTGATGAGTATTTGGAGCATAGAGGAAGGAAGTGACTAACTAGCCCTTACAAGAGGATATAATGAACTTGTTACATTTTGACACATTACCTCTTCCTGACAGGCAGCAAGAAAAGTGACTAACTACACAGACCTGAATCCAAAGACCTGAGAAATGTAGGGTGGATGATAAAAGTGTAATTATAACTTTAATTAGTGACTTAGCTACTAAGTCATTTGCTGATTACCAAAATTAGTCAATGTTCCATTTTTCAGTGCAAGCACATCGTGGAGTATTGGAGGAAAATAAAAATATTTTGGAAAAGGAACCAATAGAATCTCGAATAACTCTCATATTTAAACAGTATTAACCTTAAAAATTTGGATTAGATTATTCTAGTCTAGATGTTTTTTAATACTAAAAAAATTTTTCTAATCTTAAATTTCATATATTTGTTGATAATAATTTGAAGTTTCACATTATAATAAAAATAATGGAAGAATAAAGAAAACTGTCTTTCTATATTATATTAAATGTTAGAGACTGTATATAGCCCACTTTGCTCACCTTTGATACTATGGAAACATATACATGTAATATAATATAATATCAGATACTCTAACTCTAATATCTGGTATATTGATTTCATAAGGTATCCATACAAGGTGAAAAGTAAAGATTACATAAATGCCTCAGTCAGTCAATGCCTTTATACTCCTGAAATTTTAATAATGTAGGAAGATGTAAGGTGTCATTTTGGTTTAAAAATGAAAAAATAGGAACAAAAACAGGTATTAAAAGTTAATTGGTTCAGTATTATTTTTTAAAAATTGACAGAGTAGGAATTCTCCTCAAACTCTTCTGGTTCAAGATCCCTTACTCAGCAGGTTCATCAGTTCATAACTTTATACAGGTGTTTTAAGAAATATCTTTGGGCGGGGCGCGGTGGCTCACGCCTGTAATCCCAGCACTTTGGGAGGCCGAGGCGGGCGGATCATGAGGTCAGGAGATCGAGACCGTCTTGGCTAACACGGTGAAACCCTGTTTCTACTAAAAATACAAAAAAAAAAAAAATTAGCCAGAGGGAGGTGGCGGGCGCCTGTAGTCCCAGCTTCTAGGGAGGCTGAGGCAGGAGAATGGTGTGAACCCCAGAGGCGGAGCTTGCAGTTATCGGAGATTGTGGCACTGCACTCCAGCCTGAGCGACAGATCGAGACCCTGTCTCAAAAAAAAAAAAAAAAAAAAATCTTTGAACAGAAGTCTGATGATAATAAATTTAGTAGTGCTGTTTCCTCTAGTAGCATACTTTTAATATGTTTTGTTTTTATTGTTAGCTACATCTGAGTAGTTGTAAACCTATACACTCAAAAGGAAGACTTCTTAAACAACCAATTTTCAGATATACTTTTTTCATTAAAATTAAAATATTAGAGCTGATCGTAATGGCTCATGCCTGTAATCCTGACATTTCGGAAGGCCTAGGTGGGAAGATCACCTGAGCCCAGGAGTTCAAGACCAGCCTGGGCAATAGAGTAAGGCCTTGCCTCTACAAAACATAAACAAAATCAGCTGGGCATGGTGGCATGTGCCTGTGGTCCCAGCTACTCTGGAGGCCGAGTTGGGAGGATCCCTTGAGCCAGAGAGGTAGAGGATGCAGTAAGCTGAGATCATGTCACTGCACTCCAGCCTGGGCAACAGAGTGAGATCCTATCTCTAAATAAATAAATAAATAAATAAATAAAATAGTACAGCTATGAGAAGCTTTAATAAAGTCACCATCTGATATAGACAAAAACAAGATAGTTCTAGAATGTCTGAGACTTTATCTTTGGATAAGGTCCTCCAGATTGTGCTCATTCACATATAGGTGAGTCATGTCAACAGGTGTGTCCTAATATATATTACTTTCTACTTTCGAGGAAATGCAAAAAACATGTTTACATTTGCTGACTACTCTTACCGTAAAAGTAACATGGGCATTTGATAAATGCTACTAATACTATGCATAAAATTCCCTTTGTATATTAAGCATTGATTTGAAGCTATGTTCCGTGAATTTGAAAACCAGGGATAGAAATGTTTGGGTCAAAAGAAACCATAGCAATAGCTTCCTCATTCTCCACAATTTCATTAGGCACATTCTCTCACCTCTGACTTCCTTTCTAGATGCTTCCTTCAACTTCAGCTTATTTCTAACTCTTTGTCCCACGACTTTAGATTTCTACCCTGGGTTCTCATTTATCTGTCTCAACTCCTCTGGACAGCTGAATCTCTTCCTTTGTTAGTTACACTCCTGTCTGCAGATTCTGACTCCACTCAGCATTGCTGTCTGATTTTAAAGTACAGATCAGCTTGTATTCGTGTTTTCTTGATTTTGATATGACCCACTTTTATCCTTTGGATTCTGAACCTGGATATATATGCCGTGGATAAGTGTCTTCTTGGCTGGCCACAAGTTTATTTTAATTCCCAGATGGCAAAATGTGGTTTGCCAGGTTTGCCTTTTTTCTTTAATGAATGTAGTGCAATGTTAGCAAAGCATTGAGGCAAAACAATCGGATAATAGCCCAAATAGGGAAAAACGGTATCTTATTTACATCATAATTATAGTTTTATTTTATTTTCTTCCTAAACATAGAAAGGTTTAAATTCAGGTTTGTGTTTTATCTTATTATTACTGCCGGTCAGTAAATGACATTATTTTTATTCTCCAAAAATATATGTGAATTTCATAACTTTCAATCTTCATGTCATGAACTGAAGAAAGTACCTTATTAGCTGTTTCAATCAAAGTGTGACTTAAATAGCATAGTGCATCCTTCTAGAAAATGGGCACATATTTTTGTTTTAACATTTATATCTAGAGGTTTAGTATTATGTAATAAATTGATCTCACTTGTTTCTAAAACTGATTTCCATATATGACACGCATTATAATAGTTTAACATAATTATCGAATGAACTTATCAATCTCACTAGAGAGGCTTTCAGAAACCAAACCACAATCAAAGGTAACTGATTTATCGGTTGCCTTTTCTTAAAAATTTTAACGATGCTGGAAATTTTTAATAAAATGTGTATGCTTCACTTTTACACATTTTCTCAGAATATATTATATCATAGGGTTCCCCTTTTTTGCATTCTTATCCTTTTACAGGAAAAGGTTGTAGAAATGTAGAATTCAAGAAAGGTTTCTAATTTAAACACTTCATAGAATTATTAGATCTCACCGAATATGACATGTTTATGTGAATTTCTGTGCCAGGATTTAAGCATAAAGTCACTACACATTTTAGTTATTAGCATCTCTTTATGAGAATAAAGTCAGGAACGGATTGCTCAGCAGAGAGACATTGATTACAATTCTCAAGCATTTTCTCCATCCTTAATTTCCCCAATCTCTTGCAATCTACTGTTCTAAAATAATAACATTTATCTGAGAAATAATGTCTCTCTAAATATGTATTTTATATAGAGACAACTAATAAATCCAACAAAGATATCACTGGGAAAAATAAACACTACTTTATTTCGTGGATTTAGAGAGGGCAACCACACCGAATAATTACAATTACACCATAATACACATTGTAAAAGAGGATGAACAAAGTGTCCCTAACGTACCAGAAAACTTGAATAAATATGCCAAAAGATATCAGAGATGCCATAGAGAATGTGACATTTTAACTTAAAAAACAATCTCAGCCTTTATTCTAATAAGAATTCCCAATCATTTCTAACCTAGGTTTAAAAAAACAATCTTGCAGTTTACAATTACTGGGAAATAAACCTGAGAAAGGAAATGGGAGAAAGCAGGTTGGGGCAGAGGGACCTGTCAGAGCACCCTGAAGACCTACAAAATCTCTGCCAGTCTACTGGGCACTCTGGAGCAACACTGAATGAAAGAAAATGTGGAGATCCTGGTAGTGCCAGCTTACTCAGTCATTAGCTGGGGATGTCTTCCTAATGGTATGCCCTCAGCTACCGACCTCACTTAGTCATTGGCCAGAGATCACCCGAAGAATAATGTGACTGTAGCTTGAGGCTGATGCAAGCCTGGAAAAGCTAACAGGCTCTTCACTACTAACTGCTTTCCCCACATCTGGAAAGCGAGTCTTTATCTGAAGAAGTTCCACATCTGCCACAGTGCCTAAATCAAAGGAGCAGTTATGTCTTTACAGTGCAAAATCTGCCAATCATTGAAATTAAATTTGTTAACATATAAATAACTGTCTACAATGTACTCTCAAACATTGTCGACTTGGCTATATTTTAAATGTTTAGTCAGTGTTTTTGTTTTTGCTTGGTTGTTTGGTTTTGCTTTTAGTGATATGATTGATTTTATCTTGAATTTGAGAAGTCATTGGTTAAATCAATTTGAGCTTAAAGAAATAGATGACAAAAATGTAGATGACTAGGTTTCCACTCAACAGTAAAAACATTGCATTGTGACTTTTGCTGACATGAAGTTAGAATATCATTACAGGTTGCATATCCCCTATGTGAAATGCTTGGGACCAGAAGTGTTTCAAATTATTTTGGAGTTTGAAATATTTCCATATACATAAGATATATTGGGTATAGAGCTCAAGTCTAAGCAAAAAATGTGTTTATATTTTATATACACCTTTTATACATAGGCTGAAGGTAATGTTATACAATATTTAATAATTTTGTGCATGAAACAAAGTTCATGTACATTGAACCATCCGAAAGCAAAGGTGTCACAATCTCACGCACTCATGCGGACAACCTGTGGTTGTTTGTCATCACCATCATTCCTGACTCTGAATTTATATGCCACTGATAAAGCATCATTTTCTTACATTTATTCACACATTAGTACTACTGAGTAAAAAAGATGGCATGCCACTAATACAGTGAAGAAATAACATATTCATGGTAACTGAGCAGCACAGTAGCAGCACCAGAAGACCTGAGTCAGCTGTTAGACAACAGCAACCGCAAACAATGGCAGGCTTTCAGTCTCCAACTATGATGCTGTGTTTTGATTAAAAGGTTGCTATACGCCGTACAGTACACACAAATGCTCCTTTTTCTTATCACTGTTACCTGTCGGGATATGTGCAGTCATTTTTGACATTTTCAGTAATATATTTACACCACAGAGCAGAGAATATGCAAAAAAATCACAGTGAGTAATGCACGTGGGTGTTGGCTTGAGGTGAGGCATCATGGGAAACCTGCCATTGGCACCTCTGACCTGCATGTGTCATTTTTAGGCTCAAACATTTTACCTGATTTATAGCACCTCTGTGGGCAGGCTAGCCTGGGGAATTTGGACTGGGAGTGTTTTTTTTTTCCCTTGGGGATGCTAAATAAGCTGTGTGTTGTGCACCTGAGTTTTGACTGCAACCTGTTATGGTGTTTGATGTTCCACCTGTGACATCATGTTGGAGCTCAAAAAGTTTCAGATTTTGGAGCATTTTGGACTGTGAATTTTAGAACTAGGGATGCCCAACCTGTATCAGTAAACTGAACTTTTTAAAAAACTTAGTGAAATCTTGGCATATCCTTTCCTTACCCTTGACTAGTTAGAGTTAGATAATATAAATAAGAGCCATATAATGCATGTGGGATATTGGAGCTATCCCAGTAACATTAATCTCTGAGCTTTTTCCCAACAACAGAGCCTGAGGACACATAAGTGGCCATGTGGGAAAGAGATTTATGACACAATTGAGATAGAATTCCTTAATGTTAAATCCAGATTAAATCTGCAATCATCTCTTTGACAAAAAGCGACAGAAGTCTTTGCAAAATGCGTCTGCACCTTCTTCCAGTATTTCCCATTGGTAGAGAACTGACTCGGTGTGAGGCTGGATGAGCCTTAGCTGTGATGTGATTGGAAAACACAGGGCTTGGAGTCATAAGACTGACATTCAATTCCATCTCTGTAGCTAAAAAGCTATGTGACTGTGGATAAATCAGGTAAAATGTTTGAGCCTTGATTTACTCATAGATAAAATGTGAACATTATCTCATAGAGTGATTGTGTTAGTCAAGAGAAATGATATATGTGAAAATCTCTTAGAAAATATTTATTCTGATTTAAAAATACAAGGAAGACCTCGCTTTAGCAGGATACTGGTATCTCTCCTACAGTATACCTAGTATAGTTAAGGGAAACATAAATAAAGATTTGCCCTCTACCATGTGGAGTAAAAGCATTCTGCCCAAGCTTGCTCTCCCTCCTATAGTGCCATTCCCATCTTAAATATACGTAATCTACATTCTCCATGACCCAGCACAAGTCCTTCCTCCTCTGTTAAACTTCCCTGATCATCCAAGGCCTCTCTGCACTTACTAATTTCATCTAACTTTATATCAACTTACATTACATTAATAATGCCTTACATGATTAGTTTATTTTTATATACTTTGGTTGACACAAAGATAAGAACAGTAGTACTTGATATATCTAATCAAGAGAGAAGGGTTTTTGTCCCAACTCATCCCTTACTATGTTTGAATCCATATTATTGGTTTTTACTATAAAATAAGGAACCTAACTGTGTGACTTCTAATATCTCTTTCTTCTGGAGAAGAAATAAGGTATGCATTATTCTGCTACTTAGCTTTTCCTCCTGAGGGGAAAAATCTTGTTTTGTGTGTCTGTATGTGAGTCTGTGTTTTCACAGAAATGCTGATGGGAACACTTGCAATTATAATAGAAAGTAAAAATGAAATCGTCTCACGGCAAAGCATTCCTGCCTGAGTATTATGTCCTGTGAGTCCCCTTTAGAGAACCAAATCATTTCTCCATGTCCTAGATGAGACAGTAATTCAACTTTTGATATTCGGTATTTTAGTAAGCTGTTTTCTCAAGATTATTAAAATTTATTGATTGGAAGATTTTAGAGCATTTTATTTTTCTGACTCTCAGAATGTGAATATAATGATTAAAATTGTGAGTAAGATAAATAGATTGCATAATACTTCTAATAGGATCCAAGTCAAACACAAAGATACAGCAAGATACTGTAATTTTAAAGTGTTTGCTCTAAGTCAAAATAATTAAATTTGAGTTGCTAATTTTAACCTGTCTTAGGGCTCAAAAGGCAAATGAAATGCACATGCACCCTGTCTCAACAATATTCTCTAGAATGTCTCACCTCTTTAATCTTTTCTGATTTCACAGAACAATCGGTAAACTTGGGGAAATTTCACTTTATGCATTCTCTGTCTAATTCCACACACAGAATTTTTAGAGATTCTGAATGTTATACCCATCACAGACTTAAAGTCATCTTTTAAAGTTATTCACCTATTTCTACATGTATCAAAATGTTAGTAAGAATAACACATCACTGTGTTACAATTTATTTGCTCTAACTTTATTCTTATGACTTTATTAGTGCAGCAGTTGGGGTTATTGGTATCTGACTCCAGTCGGAAAATATGAATTCTCGTAAGATTCCTATCTCTTAGTCCATGAAAGTCTATGTAGGTATTGTTTCTGATATGTGTGCAGACATTGATAAGGCTTGCTTAAGTTTAAGAAACATTACTTTTATTTTATCTTTCATAATTGTTCATTATATGTAAACTCATATCTTCCCATAGCCATGGTCACAAACCTAAAATCTGCCTACTATTTACCTGCATTAGATGGACACTTAAGTTCCTGTTTCCTTAAATTATAGCACTCTGCTTCATCATATTGAGTGGTTATTTATCTACTCATTGAGCATTTTTCCTTCCTTCTTTCTGTCCTTTCTTCCTTATTATCTTTTTTTCTTAGGTTTTTCCTTCTATCTAGATAAATTTATTAATATGTTTTAGAAGCAAAGTAGTATATAGTTTATTGGCATTCAATCTAAACTTAGAAAATTTCACCTTGAATGCTGCCAAGACTCTCCCATGTGCCTTTAGTCCAGGTATGGTTGCTAAGATACATGTTATTAATCTTCCAATAAAAATATAGAGGTCACAGTATAAAAATATATATCTTTACGAATGAGTCTTGGTAATTAATATTGTTTTCAATTTGAGACTACTCATGTGATTAGAAAATATTTTAACCTCCTAATTGTTTTCTCTTTTTTTAAACATGGGTAAAGTGACTCCATTCACAAAGAGAAAATTGTACATTTTCATAAATTATAGGATATTATTTTTTGAATTATAGTTTTAATTCCATAACTATTTATGTTGTACGGCATATTCCTTTCAAAATTGATACCAGTTTTAATGAATTATATATAGAAAATCATCACAAAGAATACATTTTTAAAACACCAGAGGATAAAATATAAAAACATAGCAAAATTAGGCTAATATAAGTAATTAATTGACTAAGAGCTTTCATCCCTCCTTGAAACATAAAGTTGTTAAATTATATAATTCAAATTGTCTCACAAACAAAATCTTGCTTGTTTATCAAGAAATACAGACATGTTCACAGAAACGTATCTATCAATATTTTTACAAGGGAGATATTAAATGCCATAATAGACATTACATCCAGTAATTATGCTGCACGCTGCCAGTATAAGCAGTGAACACAAAAAAAACACTTTACATACACACACAAAACACTCTACCTGCCTGTACAGTAAATACTTTAAATATTCGCTGAACTGATTCAACTCGTGATCTCAATACCCACTACCGGCTCAGCACCATAGCCCGAACTCTCATCATTTCTTCTTGGAGTGTTTAAAATTGCTTATTAAGAGTCTCAAGTCATAGGCTATACTCCACCCTACTATCACAATGAAGGGAACATACTTTTGTGGCCAATAGACCCAGATTTGTATCCTTGCATTAGTCTTTATCATCTCAATAAATTCTCATTTGCCCACAATGAAATCCCGACTGCCAACCCTAACATGGCGTTCTGCATGACTTAGCCCTGCTTACTGTTCAGAGTACATGGTTTCTACATTGTCTTCACATCAATCATGCAACCTTTGTTGTTCATAACCCCATTTGGTAGACTCAGCCTTAAATGTCTACGGGTGTCATTCATTTCTTCTACTCTTCAACTCTGTAGCTGGACAAGTACCCATTTATTTTTTTTAAATCACAAGTATCATTACCAGGATATAGCTTTCTCTAAACTTTCAAAATTAGGACAATTGCCCACTTCTCAATCTCTTCCTAATTTATACATTTCTATAATCATATTTTTATGCTTTATTAGACTTGTTTATATCATGATCTCTAAACACTTACATGCTCTTATGATACAATTTTTAATTTTTTCTAATATATGAACATTTTTATTTCTGAAATGTACATATGTTTCTGGATAAATATGTATGCATTATATAAAATATGCTTAAAATAGATTTTTTAAATGATAAGATGAAATACAAATGGAAATGAAAAAAATGTTATCCTACATCTCAATGTCAAGCCCTGTTTTGGAGAGTTTAAACTCCCTGTAAACCCTGTAAGCTCTGGGAAAACAGAAGCCTTGTTTTTAACAACACTACTAAGCATGCTGCCCAGTTTTATTGTAAGTATTAAACAAATATTGTTCATGGGGTGAGTGAATTAAATGAAGGTTCTTTATGTATGTTGATCATAACATAGGATAAAGTGGGGATAAATAAGATAGACCCCAGTGTATAACTTTATGGATCTCTAAATTATTAAAGCATTAGAGCTCAGAATATGTCAGTAGGTATGTAATTAATAATCAAATAATAATAATGGGTGATAATTATTAGACAACTGTTACAGACCAAGGAATGGACAGACAGCATGTTTTTTAATCCATCTTTGAGTAACAACTATTTTTTCCATAGTGAAAATTTTGATAGAAACTTAAAGGAAGGAAATTTAAGCTTGAAAAGTAAGATTGAGATTTTTTTTTCATTCTGGAATGCAGATATTCTAATTGATTTATTAAAGGATGATTCAAATAGTCTGTGTACAGACATGTAGGTAATGACAATACTACTACTAATAAAGTACCATCACAAAAATATTATTGAGTACTTCCTATATACCATCAATGTTCTGAGTCATTTTACATATATATATTAATTACCTTAATCCTCACAAAAATCTTTGGTTAATTAATATTACTTCCTTTTTACAGACAAGAACACCAAGGCACACAGCGTTTTAATAGATTGTCCCAAATCACAAAGCTAGCAAGTAATGTAGCTAGAATTGAAATGCATGTATTGTGGCTATAGAGCTTGCTACCTTGCATATATCTTATTCAAACATTTCTAGAATTGATCGCTGGTAGGAAAAAGAAAGATAAGATCACCAGATGTCAATTGCAGTTTGTGGTCTACTGTAGAAATGGGAATTTTAAGTGACGGAGTATGTAAGCTGAGTTTTATAATGCTGCTGTGGAGTCGTTCATAATGGAGCCCTACAATGAGTCTTTTGTGTTTTAGAGACTTAGATGAGTCCATAAAGAATGTAAAACATGTATGAATGTTCAAAGTGCCTTCTTTTTCTTTACATTTGGTAGAATAGTTGAAATTGCTGCTTAAATCTCTGTATAATGACTTAATCAAGTGAAAGAACCCTTTGATATGGTGATTATTATTATGACACCATGGAACTTCATTAATTAGGTTTTTTTGCTATTTTATTAGCAGTCAGCTAAAGTTCTCTATTACTGTGAATGATCACGCACTATGACATTATTACATTATAACTGAAAAGTAATTATCTTTATTGGGCAACATCAAATATATCAAGTTTAAGGTTATGGTATGTAAACATTGTCATTGGAATTTAAAATGTCCCCTTTTTATTTCACTACATGCATATACCTCTTCAATTGAGCTTTGCACTTTAGCTACAATTTAAAATAATAAATAATTTGTTGCTAAAAGTAACAGAAACATAAATTATAAAGACCACGCAGTTCTATCCCAGTTGAAATACATGTAGATTTTTTTCTATTAAATGGTTATGAGCTGCGTAGGCAAAACAAAATGGTGGAATAGAAGGCTTCACCAATTGTCGCCCCTGCTAGGACACCAATTTAACAACTATCTACGAAGAACAAAAACACCTTCATAAGAACCAAAAATCAGATGAGCACTCATAGTACCTAGTTTTAACATCACATCACTAAAATAGGCACTGAAGAGATAGAAACAACAGTATTGAATCACTGATGCCACCCCTCTGCCCACCCCTGCAGTGGTAATGTAGTGCAGAGAGTGTCTCTGGGCACCGGGGGAGACAGAAAACAGCGATTGCGAGGGTTTGAACTCAGTGCTGTCCTGCTAGAGCAGAAAGGAAAAATTACCAAACTCAGTTGATACCCAACCATGGAGGGAGCATTTAAACCAGCCCTAGCCAGAGGGAAATCGCTAATCCCTGTGGTCTAAACTTGAGTTCCCACAAACCTCACCACCAAGGGCTACAGTGCTCTCTGTCTCCAAGTAAATTTGAAAGGCAATGCAAGCCATAAGGACTGCAACCCTTAGGTCTGCCCTAGTGTTGACCTAGGCCCAGAGACAGTGGACTGGGGGGTGGTGGGGTATGGGGCAACATACTGAGACACCAGCTAGGGTAGCCAACGGAGTGCTGGCATCACCTCTCCCCTAACCTCACGCTGCACAACTCATGGCTCCAAAAGACACCCCTTTCTTCTGTTTGAGGAGAGGGAAGAGTGGGGAAGACTTTGTCTTGCATCTTGGATACTAGCTCAACTACAGCAAGATAGGGCACTGGTCAGAGTTTTGAGGCCCCCATTCCAGGCCCTAGCTCCCAGACAATATTTCTAGACACACCCAGGGCCAGAAGAGAACTGCTGCCTTGAAGGAAAGGACTCAGTTCTGCCAGCATTCATCAACAGCTAACTGAAGAACCCTTGGGCCCTGAATAACCAGCAGCGATACCCAGGTACTACATCAAGGGCCTTGGGTGAGCCTCTGAGAAGTGTTGGCTTCAAGTGAGACTCAGCACATTAGTAGCTGTGGTGCCTATGGGACAAAACTCCTGCTTCTTGGGAAAATCAGAGGGACAAATAAAGGGGATTTTGTCTCATACCTTAGGTACCAGCACAGCCACAGAGGGTAGAGCACCAAGTGGGCTCTTGGAGTGCATGATTCTAGGACTTGACTCTCGGATAGCATTTCTGGACCTGCCCTGGGCCAGAGGGCAGCCTACTGCCCTGAAGGGTGAGTTTTAGGTCAGGCAGCATTCATTACAATCTGACTTAGGAACCCTTGGGCCTTAAGGAAACATCGATGGTAGTGTGACAGTACGCGTTGTAGCCAGTGGGAGTAGCAAGAGTGATGCACATGGGATGAAGCTTATCTGCCTTTGGAAAGGGGACTGAAGAGTGGGGAGGACTACATCTTGTGGTTTGACAGCCAGCTAAATAAAATGCTAGGTAAACTTCTAAGGTTTTTGACTGTAGTCCCTGACTCTCAAATGGCAGTTCTGGACCCATCTGAAGTCTGGGAGACCTTGTCACCCTGAAGGGAAAGACACAGATCTGACTGGCTTTGCCACCAGGTGATTATAGAGTCTCAAGGCTTAGAGTGAACATAAGTAGTAGCCAGGGAGTGGTTGCAGGAGGCCTTGGGAGAGACCCAGTACTGTGCTGGCTTCATATCTGACCCAGCAAAGTCATAGCGATGGTGTCCACAGGGGTGCTTGTGTCACTCCACTTCGTATTTTCAAATAGCTGATCTTCTCTTTCCAAGACTATGAAGGTGGCACTTCTACAAGTTTGCAAGAACCACGGTGTTATTGGGCTTGGGGTGCTCCCTAATGCAGAAACAGCTTAGATCATCCAAGTTCTTTCAAATATCTGGAAAGCCTTCCCAAGAAGGATGGCTACAGGTAATTCCAGTACTTCGGGAGGCCGAGGCGGGTGGATCACCTGAGGTCAGGAGTTCAAGACCAGCCTGGCCAACATGGGGAAACCCCATCTCTACAAAAATATAAAAATTAGCCGAGCATGATATCAGGTGCCTGTAATCCCAGCTACTCAGGAGTCTGAGGTAGGAGAATCACTTGAACACGGGAGATGGAAGGTGTAGTGAGTCAAGATCACACCACTGCACTCCAGCCTGGGTGACAGAGTGAGACTCCATCTCAAAAAAACAGGTCTATACTACCCAAAGCAATCTATATATTTAATGTAATTCCTATCAAAATACCAATAACAGTCTTTACAGAAATAGAAAAAAAATTCTAAAACTTATACAAAACCACAAAAGGCCTAGAATAGCTGAACCTATCCGAGGCAAAAAGAACAAAACTGGAAGAATCATAAAACCTGACTTTAAATTATACTACAGTGATATAGTAACAAAAACAGCACGGTACTGGCCTGAAAACAGATACATAGACCAATGGAACAAAATAGAGAACCCAGAAACAAATCTACACACCTATGATGAAATCATTTTTTTAAGAGGTGCCAAGAACGCACACTGGGGAAAATATAGTCTCTCTAATAAATGGTGCTGGGAAAACTGGATATTCACATGCAAAAGAATAAAACTAGACCCCCATCTCTGACCATATACAAAAATCAATTCAAAATGGATTGAAGACTTATATCTAAGACCTCAAACTATGAAACTCCTACAAGAAAACATTGAGGAAAATCTCCAGGACATTGATCTGGGAAAGAATTTTTTGAGCAATACCTCACAAGCACAGGCAACCAGAGCAAAAGTGGACAAATGGGATCACATCAAGTTAAAAGGCTTCTGCGCAGCAAAGGAAACAATCAACAAAGTGAAGAGACAACCCACAGAATGGAAAAAAAGGTATTTTCAAACTGCCCGTCTGGAAAAGGATTAATAACTACAATATATAAGGAGCTCAAACAACCCTACAGGAAACAAATCTAATAATCCAATCTAAAAATGGGCAAATGATCTGAATAGACATTTCTCAAAAGAAGACATACAAGTGGCAAATAGACATTTCTCAAAAGAAGACATACATGTTAAAAGGTGCTCAACATCATTGATCACTAGAGTAATGCAAATCAAAACTAAAATAAGATGTCATCTCACCACAGTCAAAATGGCTTATATCCAAAAGACAGGTAATAACAATAATGGCAAGGATGTGGAGAAAAGGGAACCCTTTTTTTTTTTTTTTTTTTTTTTGAGACGGAGTCTCGCTCTGTCGCCCAGGCTGGAGTACAGTGGCCGGATCTCAGCTTACTGCAAGCTCCGCCTCCCGGGTTCCCGCCATTCTCCTGCCTCAGCCTCCCGAGTAGCTGGGACTACAGGCGCCCGCCACCTCGCCCGGCTAGTTTTTTGTATTTTTTTAGTAGAGACGGGGTTTCACCGTGTTAGCCAAGATGGTCTCGATCTCCTGACCTCATGATCTGCCCGTCTCGGCCTCCCAAAGTGCTGGGATTACAGGCGTGAGCCACCGCGCCCAGCCAGAAAAGGGAACCCTTGTATATTGTTGGTAGGAATGTAAATTAGTACAACCACTATGGAGAACAGTTTGAAGATTCCTTAAGAAACTAAAAACTGGGCCAGGCACGGTGGCTCACACCTGTAATCTCAGCACTTCAGGAGGCCGAGGCAGGCGGATCACCTGAGGTCAGGGGTTCAAGACCATCCTGGCCAACATGGTGAAACCCCTTCTCCATGAAAGTACAAAAAGTAGCCGAGCATGAGGCCAGGTGCCTGTGAAATCCCAGCTACTCAGGAGGCTGAGGCAGAAGAATCACTTGAACCTGGGAGGCGGAGGTTGCAGTGAACTGAGATCATGCCATTGCACTCCAGCCTGGGCTAGAGAGCAAGACACCATCTCAAAAAAAAAAAAAAGAAAAAAAGAAAAAGAAACCAAAATCTGAATTACCATGTGATCCAGCAATCCCACTGCTAGGTATACAACGAAAAGAAAGGAAATCAATACATCAAAGAGATAACTGCACTCCTATGTTTATTGCAGCACCGTTTACAACAGCTAAGATGTGGAAGTAAACTAAGTATCCATAAACAGATGAAAAGATAAATAAAATGTGGTACATACACAAAATGGATTGCTATTTAGCCATAAAAAAATGAGATCCAGTTATTTGTAGTACCATGGACAGAACTGGAGGTTATTATGTTAAATGAAATAAACCAGGCACAGAAAGGCAAACATCACATGTTCTCACTTATTTGTGAGATCTAAAAATCAAAACAATTGAACTCATGCACACAGAAAGTAGAAGGATGGTTACCAGAGGCTGGGAAAGGTATCTGGGGGCTGGGGAGGAGGTGGGAATTGCTAATGGGTACAAAACAAATTAGTTAGAAAAGATGAATAAGACCTACTGTTTGATAGCAAAACAGGGTGACTATAGTCAATAATAATTTGTACATTTTGAAAGAACTCAAAGGATAAATGCTGGAGGGGATAGGTACACCATTCTTTTATTTTACATTGCATGCTTGTATTAAAACATCTCATATACTCCATAAATATATACATCTACTGTGTACTCACAAAAATTAAAAATACAATAATTATTAAATTGTTTCAAAATTTTCTATGTCCCTAAAAATGCCATTAGCTTTACCTATGAGTAATCAACTTGTCTACTTGTGAATCATTACAGTTTACAAGCCTGGAAGTTAAAAATCATGTTAACCTATGGATCCACTGGCCTTTTTAAGGTAGGATGTTTCTCATCCAGGTTAAAAAAATAAGTCAGGCATCTCAGTTTTAATAACTGATGTGCTGAACTAAGTGAGAGTAGGTACAAATAAGCAGATGAGGATCAAACAGAGTATAAGCTACCCTTTCATAAATAGCAGAATAAAGTTCTTCCGGTATGCTATTTTGTAATACGCACTTCAGGATTGCTTTGGTTAAGGAAGCAGTCCAAGAATTTGCAACCCTTTTCAAACTGTAATGGAAACTAAAACAAAACTCCACATCTGCACTGCTCAGTAGATACCCACTAGTAACATGTAACTCTTGGGCCTGTGAAATGTGGTTAGTCTGAATTGAGATACATTCTAAGTATAAAATGAACATCAGTTTTTAAAAATTTAATACAAAAAAGAAAAACTCTTTGACCATTTTTATATTGATTACATGCTGAAATGATGTTTGAAAATACAATGCTGAATAAAATACATTGTTCATTTAACTTTACCTGCACTTTTTTACTTTTTTAACATGGCTACTAGAGTATTTAAAATTACATATGCAGCTCACATTTTACTTTTGTTGGAAAGCTCTGCTCTAGACCTAAGAGGAGGCCTCTGGATCTGTAGGCCAAAGTCTGGGCACTCTCATTAGCCCATTGCCTAAGAGCCATAGCCTGTTTTTCAGCTTGCTAATCCAAGAGAAAGTTAGAGATGGTATCATGCGAAGAAGTGAAACAGATAATGCGCTCCTCTGAAGAAGGAATATTTAACAGAGCAAGGAGAAGAACAGAAACTACATTTCAGGCCTCCCTTGCATCTCGGCAAAAAAGCCTCCATGTCTATTTACCGCATGAAAGAGAAGAAAATGCATGAGATCCTACCTCTCCTTAAGTCAGGAAACAAAACACAGGAGATGTCAAAAGAAGACAAGACATTTCTTAAAGCCAAGTTTTCTAATTTTTCAACGTCATTCCTCCAGAGGAGTGGAGCAAAAGTCCCCATTCCATACTAAAAATGTGATCAGATGCAAGTAAGTGCATCTTCTTTCTACCCTCCACTGTTTTTTTCATTTTTGTTTCTTAACCCATTAAATTTGCTGATTAATAGCTAAGCCAAGATCAACCAGGAATTAGTTAATTTCACCAAGGAAGGAGTTAATACTGGACTCAAGCAACCTTATTCCTGCCTTCATTCAAGCGCTCCCCCAACAGCATATGTAGCTATTTAGTATATCTTCCTGGGACCAGTGGTGATGCAGCTAAGGTCACTAATGTGCACTACAATAGACCACTTCATTTCAAATAATACGGAATCTCTCCTAATATTAATTTCGCAGAGAAAAGTAAAAATTCAAATTAAAATCCCATTTGAATCTGTAAAAATTAAATCTAAAATTATTGATTGTCTCAGGCCTATGAATGGCCCACAGATATATGAAAAAACGTTCAACAACTTTAATCATCAGAGAAATTAAAAACCACAACGAACTATCACTTCACACCTGTTAGAATGGCTATTATCAAAAAGACAAAAAATAATGAGTGTTAAAGAGGATATGGGCAAAATGGAACCCTTGCACACTGTTGGTGGGAAGGTAAATTACTACAACCATTGTGAAAAACAGTGCAGAGATTCCTCAAAATATTAAAAATCAAACTACTATGAGATGAAGAAATCCCAATATTGGGTATATATATCCAAAAGAAATGAAATCACCATGTCAAAGAGATATCTGTACTCCCGTGTTCACTGCAGCATCACTCACAATAGCTAAGATATGGAATCGACCTCAGTGCCCTGAATGATGAATGGATAAAGCAAATGTGTTATATATTCACAATGGAATACTACTCAGTCCTAAAACAGAAGGAAATTCTGTCATTTGTGACAACATGGATGAACCAGGAGAACATTATGTTAAGTGAAATAAGCCAGGCACAGAAAGACAAATAATGCATGATCTAAAAAGTTGAGCACAGAGAAGCAGAGAGTTAAATGGTGGTTGCCTATGACTGAGGGGTGAGAGTGAGGCATTGAGGATATATTGGTCAAAGGATACAAAATTTCTGTTTAATAGTAGAAATAATTTCCAAAGATCTATTGAACACTATGGCAACTATAGTTAATAATAATGTTTTGTATTCTTGAAAATTGCTAAAAGAGCAGATTTTTGGTGTTCTCACCACACACACACACACAAAAAGAAGTATGTAAAGAAAAGCATGTTAATTATCTCAATTTAGCTATTTAAAAGTGCATATGTTTAAAACTCACATGTAGAACACAATATATACAATGTTTGTTTGTTAATTAATAGATAAAAATAATGTTTAAAAACTTTATTCCCAGGTGTTGTCCTGTTTACTTTTATTCAGGTGGCCCTCACTCACATACCTGATAAGATTTTAAATCGGCCGGATGCGGTGGCTCAAGCCTGTAATCCCAGCACTTTGGGAGGCCGAGGCGGGTGGATCACGAGGTCAGGAGATCGAGACTATCCTGGCTAACATGGTGAAACCCCGTCTCTACTAAAAATACAATAAACTAGCCAGGCGTGGTGGCGGGCGCCTGTAGTCCCAGCTACTTGGGAGGCTGAGGTGGGAGAATGGCGTGAACCCGGGAGGCGGAGCTTGCAGTGAGCCGAGATCACGCCACTGCACTCCAGCCTGGAAAAAAAAAAAAAAAAAAAAAAAAAAAAGATTTTAAATCTAACATCTGGAGCAAATGCCATCTGGCCAGGAATAAATCAGAGTATTTTCCTCCATTATTCACCCCCTCCCTGTATTAGAATTATGCCTCACTGTCCACAATCATGTGACTTGCACACATATAATTTAGGTGGAGTATACATACCAGCTCCATTGACTTTGGACTTGGCTATAAGACATGCTTTGTTCAATGGGATATAAGATCATATAATGCTTTCCATGACCAAGTGGAAGCTTAAGGATGCTTATTTCGTTAGGTTAGGCTCTTTCCCTTTCTTGACCACTGGCAAGAGAATAGCAGTCACAGATTGGAGCTACTCAGCCTGGCTTCAAAACGAAAATACAGCTTTTGGAAAAAGAGCAAGAAACACTGGTTGTTGTCAACCACTGATTACTGATGTTATTGCTTACCACAACAATTATGCCTGAAGTAACTAGTGTAAACTGGTGTTTTGCTTATGATTTATAATTATGGATGCAATGATAATCAGGCAAAATTATGATTCTGAAGCCCAAGGCATAGTGCAATGCAAACTTGCATACTTTTTCCAGCCTAAGGCTGTTGTAGAGACTTGGTGGCATGTGAAGTTAAAAAAAAAAAAAGATAAATTATGAGAAAACTCAGAGGGTATCTTTGTTTCATCTTTTCACTTTGTCCATCACTTGTGTCAGCAGTTCAGAGTTCCTCCATAAGAAGATCAGATGAGCAGAACAGAGAGAACAAACAGTAATAATCCTTCTCTGGTCCCCTTTCTTCCTGGAGACTGACAAAGCAGTAATTTTTTTCCTTTTAGAAAATATATAGGATATGAAGTAAACATAATCTGATCAATTACCAAAAAAAGAGAATTTGACTATATTTTGAAAAATTGGAACCAAGATATACATGTCTGAATTTGGTGATTAGCCTTTATTGAAATAAAATGCATCCTCCCTGTTATATTTGATTGGCAAGTTTTTTTTTTTTTCATGTTTTCTATATTTTGTTCTATGAACATATTTTGTACCATAATATTTAAAGAAAATATAAAGTTATAGGTAACATTGGTAGTATACGATATTTATATAGCACTTTATAATTTCCAATCTACTTTTTACACATGTGATGTGTTTCACACAATATCCTTGAAAAGTTATGCATGTCAATTTTTGTATTTCCAGTTTTAATGTGAGGAAAGTAATCGAGGGATTCTGGAGCACCTGGCAAGGATTACTTAACTAGAAAGTTTCTGAGTTATACCTGAATTTCATGTCTTTTGTATTCTGCAATGTTCTCCATATTATGCTCTTTATTCCGAGATTTCATTGATGTCCTACACATACCTTCTTTCCTTCTCAACCATCCGTAACACACAAACAGAATCTGTTTTGGTTGTACTTTGTTCTGCATTTCCCTTTATCTTTGTGATCATCATAATACATTATGCTGGATTATGGATTTTTTTTTTGTTGTTTCTCAAGTAGACTCTAAAATTCTTGAGTACAAGAATCATATTTTATTTACTTATGTATTTTTTGGATCATTTGACCCATCCCAAAATCCCATACAGACTGTGTTTTAAGACAGTCACTATAAAAGGGACATATTTTAATAATCTGAAAGCAACTTTTTCCATGAAAGGTAAGGATGACGTTAAGATTAATAATAAATTATAGCTATTAAATTAAAAAATTAATAACTTCTTTTAGTAAAATAGATGCGTCTCAAGGGAAATATAACTAGCCTTCCATATACTGTAGCCCTAATTTCCCACATACAGAGACTGCTCTAGGTATATTAACCTGTCTATCATTCTTAACATGAATTATGTGTTCTTACTATCCCTTTATATAGAGAATCCAAAATATACTGATTGGTTACACAGTTTGTCAATGGAAAAGTAAGGATACAAATGTAGGCTCTTAACAGTGATTCGTAGCCTTGGTTACACAATAGAATCACCTGGGGGAGATTTTACATATAACAATCCCATAGATATTTTGTTTTGATTAGTCTGGTATGAAGCTGAACATCAGCTTTGAAAAACAAAAACAAACAAAATCAAAACCAAAAACAAAATGTTTCTGGAATCTTCCATACAGACAGGATTTATAAACTGAGCTTTTAAAAATTATGGCATACTAGCACCTAATAAGTCTTAAATTTACAGATTATTACAAGAGATTCATTGGACAGTGGCACGTGCTGATTTTCATTTAAGAGTTGTCTGAACCAGTATATTAAACAAAGGGCAAGGTATTGCCATAAAGGATAGTTAGCCAGCTGCAGAGGGAAATCTAGCCCTTGTTAAATTTGACTGCCACACAACTTAGTAATAAAGATATTCTATCTAGCATCGAATCGTCCTGTATTAGCTGCTTCTTTGGGTAATTAGTATTTTACTCAGTTATGTCCTCGGCTTGTTCTCCAGCTCAGGCTACCACACGCTTTCATAGTGACAAGAACTATGGGTTGGGAGGTCATGAGGCAATTGCTGGAGCAAAGTACAATCGTATGTGTGATGACAAGGAAGTGCATCAGATGCTGTGTGGTCATGCCCAGCCTATGCCTGGATTAGAAAATACTTTAATGAAATAGAGCTACAGCAAGCTCTAAATGAGGGCAGTTCTGACAATTAGGGAAGGTGGGGTCATGTTCCAGTTAATCATAGCCACACAAACAGAACAATGATAAAATTTGGGAAGAAAAATCTTTAGCCTTGATAGTGAAATACTTTACCCTACAATATTTCAGCTTACTTTGTATTTCTTTCATGTAAGTGAACTTCCTGAACTGGCAAAATTCAAAAAATGTCTAGTTTTCTTTTGTATGGAATTTAATACTTTGAACAGGCAACTATGTGTGTTTGACTAAATCCATCTTAGTTTCCAAACAAACTACCTTTTACAAATAAAGAATCAGACTAGAATAACGGGGATTTGTTAAGTTCAGTAGATAAAGGGCAGGAAAGTATTCAGAGCAAATGGCCCCATTTGAAAGAGACGTATAATAAGAAAGAGGAAAGTTAAAAATATAAAAAATAATCCAAGTCATAAATGCAATAATAGTTAGAAAAACCAATCTGTAAAAAATATTAAATAAGAAAGATTATTGCTGAATAAAAAATGTGATGAAGAGAATAAGTAACCCATTGGTTACTGCAAAATACAATAATAAACACTGCATTAGAAGGAACAGATCAAGATTTTTTTATAGGTTTAAATGAAAATGAAGATTAAGGAAGAGATAAGAGACAAAAAGAGCCAGATGATGCAATATATGTATAAAATGAATTGCACAATTAGAGAAGAGAGCAGATAAAAACAGAAGCAATAAAGAATAATAATTGATGAACACAAGATTCATGCAGAATGGCAAAAGAAAGATGCTAAGACATTCTAATGATTTACATTTTTGTCATTCGTACACATGTTTTATGTCTGTGCAGTATTGGGAGCTAATGCAAGTTCTATTGGATATTGTCTTGCTATTTTCTATCCTATTAGGTTCTTCTTAAATACATGGAACTCAATTTTACCTGAGAGGAATGGGGGAAAAAAGATTCAATGAAAACAGACTAAGTACATTTAGAGAAAAGTTAAGTGAGATTTTTACTTTAAGGCAAAAATAAAAATTATAAATTTTACAGGCAGAAACAAAGGAAAAAACAAAAGTGTTTAAGTCAGAGGAAAAATGGCATCAGGCTCTCCATACATAACTCTGAAAACTGGACAACATGGGAACAATGTCTAAAAAGCATTAAGAGGAACAGAGTTCATTAAAAAATCAATATGCCAAGTACATCTTGTAAAAGTGATGATGATTGTAGAATATTTTGGAATAGTTCCAAATCTTCTCCATAAGAAAGACAGATTATCCCTAATAATAAAACCTAAAACTTATAGGCCACATCTTAACACAGACCATTCAAGTGACAATTTTTCCCCCAAACTAGAAACTGTAAGTGAATTGGAAGAAAGCACTGACAGCTTGTGCTCATGGAATCTCAGGGAATTAATAGGGCATTTGAGGAACCCAAGAAGACAAGAATTCCCCAGACACCAAACAGAAGTTCATGGGAAGCACAGTGGGACAATTTCAGAAGAGCACGTAAACCTAGGTGGCAGTTTTTACATACTTTAATGCATGGGTCAATGCAATTGGTCCAGAATAAAATCTGAAGGATCTGGAGTAGTCTGGGTCCTTTGGGGCTTCAAAACTAAGTAGAAAGATATCTTATTCATTGGGAAGAAGTTGCCGGGAGCAGTATAAACTAGCAAGATGTGGAAACATTAGACAACAAATATAGAAAACTCATAAAACAAAGAATATACAGATAAGGGAAAGGGAATAATATCAGATTACAGAATTTCAAGGTAATATTTCTAAACTAATCAACCAAAAAGAGTTAGTGCTAGACTAAAAAAGCAAGAAAATCTATTTTAACCTTCTAAAATTTCAGAAAGTAAATTTCATGTATAAATAAGCTACTTAAAAGGATTAGGACTGATTTTCACACAGTCGTTACAAGAAAGTAAAGGTTAAGGAGCAGACTATTGTCTCTACAGACACAACAAATCAAAAAACAAATGTATGCATATAAAACAGTTAAATTTCTAACCTAATATTTCCAAACAAGCTAAAAAATATTAAGAGGTCTAAAATGTTAAATAATAATACAAATCTTAATTAGAAAAACCTTTAGATAAGGTAACAGAACTCAAGAAAAACAAGAAATAAATAAAATATTCATTGTAGAAATGAACGCTAAACTGTAAAAAACAAAAAAAAAAAATAGGAGTGAATGTCTTAAGACAGCAAGGTGAAAAAAAAAAATAAGAGAGAAAAAGATTGAGATAAAATGACAGATAAAGAGGATAGTTTACGTGGATTGAATATATATTTAACAAGTATTCCCAAGGAAGAAAGCAAATTCAATGAAACAGAATAAATAATCTAATATTTATTCAAAAAATGTTACCGATATTTAAACAAAGGAAAAAAGTACTTGAAATTACAGACTAAATAGGCACTGTATAACGGAAAAAAATGATACCAGAATGCTTTATTTGAAATAAAGCCCTGAAAGAACAACAACAACAACAACAACAAAGAAAATTTGGACAAAATGGCTAAATAATTGAGCCAGTTAAAGACAAAACATGATAGTGATCCGACTCCATTGTCTGGAGAAACACACAGGGTCCTCGGTCTCATGCCAAGACAATTAGTGACACGAACACAGGTGGAGTGGTTTAAGGAGTGGAAAGTTTAACAGGCAAGAAAGAAGAAAACAGCTCCCCTGTACAGAGAGAGGAGGGCTTCCAGTGGAAAACCCTGCAGTGTAGAAAAGCAGTCAGTTATACTGGGAGGCTGGAGGAGGCCTTGTCTGATTTGCATAGGGCCCAGGGGATTGGTTTGACCAGGTGTGTCATTCACGTAGCCCACAAAAAAACTGACCCCCCCACCCTAGCCTTTTAAAATGCAAATGCTGTTACCTGGCCGGCCACGGTGTTGCCTTGCTCACGTGGCTTTGTCTGGAGGCTGCTGTGACGCCTGGCACAACCGGAGGCAAGGAAGAGAGGGCGGGAGACGCCATATTGAATGTAACAGACACAGCTGCCGGCATTTAAATATAAAAGCTTCTACTTTGCATATCTATGCTTGACTTCTCAGGTTACTTTCTGTTAGAGAAAAAATAGTTTTGGGGTTTGCTGCTTATTAAAGGAAAAATTCCACCGAGAACTTTCACCCTTTCTAGCTGCCTAAAATAATTTCTTAATAACTCCTGTATTATTTATCCCCTCAGGAGGATAAATAAACTAAACCTAACTGCTGTTAGGTGGGTGTTGGATGATGATTGTTTCTGGCTACTTCCTGCTGAAAAGAGTCATCGTGTGGTGGGGACAGCAGTTGGGCCTTCTCTTGAGGTTGATAAAGCATTCTAGGAAGAATTGCGTGTATATGCATGGTTTGCAGCACCATTTGTAGTTTGATTGCTTCTAGGTGAAAAGCGATAAATTTTACAAGGAGGTTTGAAATATAGGGTTAGAATATGAGCATTAAGATTACCACTGTTAGTGGGGGTCCTATAGACCATAACTATGACAGTAGAGTTTGATACCTATTAGTTATCCCAGTGGATTGTAATAGCAGTTTGCCTCCACTAGATATCGGTGTACATTGCCAGAAATGTTAATATAAAATTAACATTTTCCTTGAGAAAAACATACATTTCCCCCTTGACTTGCCATTAGTGGATAATTTTAGGTTTAGGCCATTTTTATAACTTGCAATATGACTGGGAGAAATATGTCATTAGGTGACAGAACTTTAGTGTTAATCTTGCCAATTCCTTTCCTTTATTAAATTATTTCATTATTTTCACTGGCCTTCATACAACATGCACAAACTTTCTAACTTGTTCTAAATATCGTTCCTTTAAACAACCAGTCATTTCCTTCTAGGACAAAAATTTATCATACAAGATCCTTCCTTATATAAAATATCTTTCTTTATAATCTTCTTTCCATAGCTTAGAGTGAATCATATTACCAATCTTTAATAAAAAGTCCTATCAAACTTAATGATAGTAAAACTTTCATGCTTACTTCTTATCTGTAACTATTACCGCTGCTATAAGCAAAACAACTTTGACTAAATTTTTTCTGCATTTATTAATTCTATTTTAAGGATGATAATTAGACAAAATATTACAGCAATTAGAATTTTACAACCAGAAATCCACATTGCAGGTGCCACAGCGTATGGGTCTATTGTAAATAGTAGCATGACTATAACAATTCCCACAAGAGGTGTAGTAAATAATTTCCATTAAAAACTTTACTTGGCAAGATGTAACATTTCCCTTTGGGGGATCTACAAAAGTACAAATGCAATTCTATGAATAATTAAAATCTTCCTGCAAATATGCATTAAAAAGAAGTTATAATATTTGGCAGTGAAATCCAGAGGAAAGCGTAGAAATGATAAAAAGCATCTGGTGAGGTCGGAGAGGGACCGAGTAAGATGAGTAGCCCTTGCTCAGTTATTCATCTTTTATGATTTTCAGCTTAAGATCTATTTCTTCGCATTGATATTCAGGACATTCCTCTGGGCTCCAGGGGTTGCTCCCTCAGCATTTCAGGCTTTGACTTGAGTGTGATACATTCAGGAGTTGATACCTGTAAGTTTTACTTCCCAGGGTGTTGAAAGAAGAACAGTGAGGGGCCCTTCCCACCCTGGATTTAGGGAAGGAGAGAGAGAGAGATGAGCTTACAATAAAACCAAATTTCCTGACTTAAATAGAGGTGATCCTATTTCCTGGGCTTGGGTGGGTTTCTGCTGGTTGTGTCGATTCCTGTTGGAAGAGAGCTAGTGAGGTTGCATCCTTAACCAACTAGGGTTTTTCTGCCTGAAAACAATCTCTGAACATATTGGCAAGTTGTATCCTTCCCTAAGTGAAAAAGTTGGTGAAGGATTTTAAGGACTTTCCATTGCCTGGGGGCTGGCAAATGGAGTTTGCCATCCTGACTGAAGCTATGGTGAGACTGGAAAGAATGCCCTTGAGTAATGGCCTATTCTACTTCTGCAGGGGAATACTGAGATTTAATTTCTCTTACCGAGCCTTCCTAGATTGGAAGGGGCTTGACCTGTGTTAATGCCTTGAGGCTTCACCTGTGTTAATGCCTTGAGGCTTCCTTGCCTTTGACTTAGCTGCCTGATTAGCTAACCTATTTCCTTTGGTTACTTTGTTTCCTTTTGATGTTCCTTACAATGAATCCCTGGTATTTCTCATGGAAGAAAAGCTGAAGATAATAACCTGTTAATTCCCTGGTGATATGTTATAGGAGATTCATTAGTGATAAGAAAATACCTTTCCTTCTAAATGGCAGCATGAGCATGGAGCTAAGAAAGCATACTTGGAGTTAGTGTAAGTGCTAGCTACCTTTCCCTTGCTTAATTTCGGTGCTCTTGTAAGAGTTATTAGTTCAGCTAATTGAGCACTCGTTTCTGGGGAGAGATGTTATTTAGAGTGACTACTGTTTATCCTGCCTTATGTATTTCTTGCTTTACTGGCTGTTAGCTAAGGGCTTCCCCTAGAAGGCAGTAATCTTGCCACATTATGTGGGGTGTAAAGAGTTAAAGTTAATTTGGAGGCTTTTCTGACCAGTAGAGCTATTGTGGAAGTGGTTTGGAAACAATAGGCCCTCCTAACTGCAACTAAGAGGTTTAGAAAAATATTGGAGTAGAGTTTTTCCTGAGATACCCCTTACAAGGTTGTGCTATGGGAAGAGGGGAGGCCTGGATTAGACAGGAGAAAAGAGGGAGACTAGCTCTAGTGTTTAGAAGGTAATTTACTTTCCTTCCTTTAATTCCCTTCCTCACCCAGGGCTCCTGTGCTATAATGGCAGTTGGAGATGCTGGAGCCAGTGTGTTAGCCCCAGGACCCATCCGACCACCTGTGAGACTTGTTCTAAACACAGTGACCTTTGTCTCTGGGGGTAGTTTGATTTCCAGTGGCCTCCACCACAGGCTGGACAGGGTTGAGGTGGCTTCCTCTAGCTGTTTGGGCATTCCTTCTTAAAATGCCCTGGCTTGCCACACGGATAACAACTAGGAGATGCACCTAGTGGATCCTGGAATTTGCAAGTCTGCAAAGCAGCTACTATAGCCTCTGTTCTTCTCCTGAGCATTCCCTCTTTTGAGCCTCCTCTTGGTCCCTATTATGAAAGATTGAAGTGGCCACCCTCAGGAGGCTCTCTAAGGTACTACCTGTGTAGTAAACTTGTCCTTTAGAATGAGCAGCCCCTCAACCGAGTCAGGGTTTAAGGAGGTGTACTCTATCAGTGCCTCCCTCAGCCTTTCCGTAAAGGTTACAGGATTCTTCTCTGGCTTTTGGTTTATCATAGACAGTTGAGAATTGAGAGGTCTGGCCTTAGTTCTTCGTAGCCCCTCTAAAATGCATACTCAAATGTGCTTTCTTTTCCATTCATCTACAGAGGTACTGGGATTCCAATTAGGGTTATGAAGAGGAACTGCTTCTCTTTCAATTGGGAATGGTATTTCTGCTATTTCTTTGCTTCTCTTTCAATTCGGAATGGTGTGTCTGCTATTTCTTTGCTTTCCCTATCACCTTTGCTTTGGGTGTATCATAGAAGATATGTTGCTCATCTCCTGAGTTATCTGCTGCCTGCAGAGCCTTCTGTTTTTCAGCTGCCGTTAGGATTTGGTTTAGGAGCAGCGTAACGTACTTCCATGTGAGGTGAAACACCTGCATTAAATTCTGTACAGCTTCTATATATCTATCAGGGTTGTCAGAAAATTGGCCTAAGTCTCCTTTTATTTGCCTAAGGTCCTGAAATGAGAAGGGACCTTGAAGAGGCCCCAGATAAGGAGCTGCAGATGGTTCCCCTGGAAGTTGTTTTTGTAATTTGGAGGAATTATTATCTTTGGGCCTTCTTGATAGGATTGCCAAAAGAGCTGGTCTTACAATGCTTGCAAAGATTTAGTAAAAATTCCATACCCTTGTGCAAAATAAAATGAGTCACTTTTCTCTTCAAATTCCTGAGGTTAAAGCAGTTCCAGTGTTTCAGAGCACACTCCAGAGGGGTGCAAGCTGAAGACAATCTGTTATTCATCTACAAAAAGAAGTGAGAATAAAAGCATCCTTTTAGCCGCCTTCCTTTCAGTATGCGACCCAGGGTGAAGAAGACAGTAGGAGCGTCCCCCAATTGTTTTCCCTTCTTAGTTCCTGGGTTGCAGCATCCTGTTGAATGTGCCGCCCATGGTTGTAGGTGTGACCCTCCAAGCCATGGCACCAGAAAAACTGAGCTTTCGGGGCTAGTCACATTCACCCAAGCAGCTCTAGTCCTCTGCCTGGGATTTCCCTTTGATTTCCTAGACTTGTGTGACCTACTTGGATCCCCAAAAAACTGGATCTTTGGAAAGACCGTAATGGTTGCCTTTGGGCAAGGCTTCTTTAACAGAGGCAATGTGCTAGATTGCCTGCTATTACAGCCCGTGCTAAAACATTTACCCTTAGAAAAATGGTTCCGGTTAACTTCCAAACTTAAAATCTCTGTACTAATTTAAAAGAAAATAGCATAAAGGAGTAATTATAATCCAGGAATTCCACTAATTGGTATATATTTCAAACAATGAAATTAGTGTACTAAAGACATATTATCTGCATCCCCATGTTCATTGTGGCATATTCATGATAGCCAGAACATGGAATCACCCTAAATGTCTATCAATCAATGAAAGGATAAAGAAAATAGAGTTTATATTCAGTTGGTGCAAAAGTAATTTTGGTTTTCGCCACTACCAGTGAACTTTTGCACCAACCTAATCTATGCAATAAAATAATATTCAGCCTTAAAGCAGAAGGAAATAATATCATTTGTGACAATATGGTTAAACATGAAAGACACAATGTTAAGTGAAATAAGCCCAGAACAGAAAGACAAATACTGTGTTATCTCACTTATACATGGAATCTAAAAATGTTGAATTCATAGAAGCGGAGGGTAGAATGGTGGTTAACAGAGAGGGGTTTAGGGGGATGTTGGTCAAAAATACAAAATTCCAGTTAGATAGGAGTAATAACTTCAAAAGTTCTATTGTACAACATGGTGACTGTGGTTAATAATATATTGCATTCTTGAAAAATGCTGAGTGGGGATGTAGAGTTCTCACCACAAAAATGATAACTACGTGAGGTAATGCATATGTTAATTACCTAGGGTGAGTTAGTTTGCAATGTATATTTACCTCAAAACATCATGTCGTACATTGTAAATACATATCATTTTATCTGTCAATTTAAAGAATTAAAGATAAAAATAAAAAATGAAACGGTTGTGGTGAGTTAATAATATATAAAGATGCAATTGGTATGACAATAGCATAAAGCAGATGAAGTTATAGAAAAGAGTGTGCATACTATGGAAAATAAATTTATGTTTAACTGAGCTAGATTATTATAAAATAATGTTAATTCTAACTCCCAGAATAACTACTAAGAACATAATTCAAAAATTATAGTAAACAATACGGAATAAAAATGGTATACTAGAAAATATATACTTAACAGAAAAGAAAACATAAATAGAGAAACAAAAAATACATAATACTTATGAAAAAACAAAGAACAAAATGGGGCTAATTGGACTGAATGAACATTGACTCAAGCAATTGAGTTGTAAATTATTTCCTAAGTATGCATCTGATGCTTACTAAGATTCACAGAAATGCAGAAAGTTGCATGGCTTTTCTGAAAAAAGAATGTAGCTTCTTTCCATAAAACTAATTAGCCAAAGCAGACTTTTCCCAATTTGTTTTCTTACCTTCCAAAAATATTTCCTCATTGTTGCTATTGGAGGTTCTTAATTTAACAGTAGTTTTTCTGTACCTTTTTTCTTAAAAGGACACTGATACCTTTTTGTATTCATCCAGTATGGTTTCTATCTGTCTTGCCCTGTTTCTAGATGGAGTATGAAGAAGTATCACCATTTCAAGAAGTGGTACTTGAGTTTCATAGCTAGTTTGATCACACTTGTAAGTTCGATAATCTGTTAAAGAGCAGAACTTTAGAATTTTTAAACTTTTATTTTGCATACTTTTTATAATGTGCAACTTAAAAAGAATTCCAAACATGACATCATTAAGTGTGTATCTTAATTTTATAACCAGACTGAAATCCTGGGAGTGTCCAAATGACTACTCAATTTCCCCTAATATAATAGCAAATTGCATTTTGAATAATGCCCAGGTCCTTTAGTTTCATCAGTGAGGGAAAACTGCATATTTGAAAGATGGGAAAGCTATTTAAAAAAGCAAACCTATGTTTTTCTTATAGTTTGATTTGCAACTACCTAACAATAAAGTGTCTGGGAATATTCTCAAGAAATGCTTTAGAGCCAAATTGATATTTACTAAAGTCAAACATGGATGATGATATAGCCAGTGAAAAACCAAACATACAAATAACATATAAATTAGCAAAACCTAGGTTTTCTTCCCCTATTTCCTCCACAACCAGACTGATCTCCAGGCAATTGTTTAAAAAAAAATAAAGAAACAAAAACAAAAATGAAAAGAGAGTTTGAACAATGATCAATGATGAATATCTTGACAGGAAATTTTCATCCCAAAAATATGGTTTCTCAACTTGAATTTTAAGAAAATCACAAAGTGCCGTTACAGAAAACATTGTTATCAGAAAGAAACCTGTTGAGAATCTGAAGTCTGATATTTAGTAATAATTAAACATCGCAACGTTTTGTGTGTTTTTAAGGCTTTCACCTATGTGTTGATTGTGGTTTCAAGATAAAGGAGTTCAGTGGCTACTAGGAATGGGGATACGATAGCTCTCCTTTGATGAGTCATGATTTATTTCAGCATGTTAAGCCTGTTAAAAGCTCTGACAAACCTGGTAGTAAAAAAAAAAAAAAACACTTTGTTATACTGGACACTTCCTAAACTCTTATAAGCAAACATAGGATCTATTTTTTTAGACCAGTGCCGTTGAACGGTTTTTAAAATGTTTAGACAGAGTCAGTTAAATGAGGAATTAAATGAGGAATATTTATTTTTTTTTATGGGCATTTCAAATATTGGTGGTAGTGTAGCAAAAAATAAATTGCTGATGAGTACTGCAATTATGCATAATCCTTATGGAAGACCATTTGGCAATATATGTCAGAAGTTTTGAAACTTCTAAGCATTGGACACGGGTATTCCACAAGATGAACTGCACGATTAATTTACATATAAAGATGTGTATTACAAGATTATTTGTAATATGTCCCCACAAAGGGAAATGAGCAAATACATTTTAGGATGCTATATATTAAAATAGTAATACAATGAAAAAGAATATTTAATGGAATGGAAAATATGCTATATAATTTAGTGAAAAAAGTGCAGGCCATAACACATATACTGTATGTGTACCTTTGTATAAAATTATATATACAATTGTACCTAGAAAAACAGTAGAAATATATAAGCTAAAGTGTTATCTCTAAGTATGTGTATTTTTGTGTTCCTGCTTTGCTTATCCATATTTTTCACATATATATGTATGTATTTTATTATGAATAAATTATGAATGTTTCTCATAGCAATATAAAAATACAAGAAATATATGTATGTATATATATTTGTATACTCCTTGTATTTTTATATTGCTATAAGAAATATATATAATGTTCATAATAAAATAATATTTATAAAATAGCCCATAACACTTTACCTCATTTTTTACTCACAACAAAAAAATACTTGAAAGCTGAGACTTTGTAATGGATGCTTTGATCTTTTGCATGTCTTTCTTTCAAAAGATTGGAAATATTGAGTCACATTATCAAACCATGTTATAAGCTATTCAGTATATGTCTTTGAATTTGTAATTTGAGGTTGTATCATTTCGTTCCTCCTAATTTACTAAAATGTATATTGTATTTTAAGTGTTTTGTATAGGTTTTTTAAAATGTTACATATGTTTCAAATATATTTTAATAGGCAAGATACCAGAGAAGAATTCTAAAGAATTAGAAGCTTATGGCCTCAGAAAGCATAATATATGTCCCTTGCAACTTAAGACAGAGAAGATAATGTATGTTTCTCTCTCGAAAATCTAAAGGACTGGAAATGAGCTAAGGAGTTATTTTGATGGTTGGGGAAAGAGAGGTGGTAGCAGGGGCTAGCCTTCCAAAATTAACAGGAGCAAAGAATGTATCAGTGCTTCCTGTGAACACACATCAGCCTTGCACACAAGGTTACATGGGGTCCTATCCAAAATGACCACCTAGAGCAACAAGGCAAAATCAGCAGAGATAACCCAAAGGTAGTGCTGTGTTGCTACAAAGCTAGGAAGTGGTACATCCAGCAAAAAGTGAGGTGTCTTCACCTTTTACAACACTGTAAGGCAGACATCCCCAGAGATGGCAAGAGGGTCTCCAAAGAAACCATGAAATAAATGTCAAAGCAAATGGTGAGTTTTGAACATACTGCAAGAAGATTGGTATTCTGAATAACCACAACACTATGAATCAAGTCAGAACTTTCTTCTCTCCTTACAAATCCTTCTTCCCCATACTGCAACCCTGGAGAAGTTAGAAATGCTATTGACAAGGAGTAACACCTGGTAGAAAACAGTAGATTTACAGGGACAATGAGAGACAAAAATAAAGTTGCTTTACAATTACATTCCATGGATTTTACTTGCTCAGGATAATCATTATTTAGTGGGAAAGGAATAGGGTTGTCACATTAAAAAAACGAATCCTAGTTAAATTTCAATTTTATCTAAAATCACTAATTTTTGTATATTGATGCAAATGATGCTTGAGTAATAATACGTTAAAATATTCACTGGTTGCCTGAAATTCAGATGTAACTGAGATTTCAATACTTTTATTTGCTAAATCTGGCAATTCTACCGTTGTATTATTTAATGCTTATCGGACTAAAGTCTACCTTGCTTGATATCAGAAACCTTATCCTCACTTTCTTTTTATTGCATTTTCTTGGTATGCTTTTGTATCCTTTGCTTTTTAGCCATTCTGAATCACTTTAATTTTAGTTGTGCCTCATATACACAGCAAAGAATTGGGTTTTGATTTGTATACTCCAGACAATCTTCTCTTAATAAGCAAGCTAAATCCATTTAGATTTACTAAGATGGTTTAATATGCTTGGTCTCAATTCTGCCATATCATGTTATTATTTATTACTTATTAATATAAAGTTATTTCATACTGTTAGCCTGTTTTCTTTGCCTTCTAAATGTTTTTGTACTACCTCGGTAAATAGAGAAGATTACATTTGTATTCTAAATGACTTTTGCATTTCATTATTCTCTGACTGTCTCCCTGTGGGGTTGATATGGGCTTTCTGCTGCTCCTAACTATTAGTTAATATCAGGTGGGCCACTCCATGTGGCTGTCCCTTTCTCCAGCTTTTGGGAACTAACGCTTCATTTCAAGTTTGGGGTGGGAACAGCATGCTGGAATCAGTGGTTCTAGAGTGATCAACTCTCCTTTGTAGCATCCTTATAAGCAGCCCCTATCTACGTATATAGTCCCTCTTTAAATGTTCCTAAACATACTAAACTTGAGAGGAACATGCATTTTCTGCCAATGCTGACTAAGACACAAAGTATTTAATTAACAAACAAGCTAACAAAGCAGAAGTCATCACAGTGGATGGCTACAATGAGAAGAAAACTCATTGAATATAGAAGATAATTTGGAAATCCTTCCCAAAACTCAGAAGCAGGGGATAGAGATAAAAATACGAAAAAAAATGAAATAGACGGTGAGCACATTATAGACATTTGATATATTAAGACTCTCTATTTCCAAAAGAAAGAACACCAATGTAAAGAATTGATCGTGAAAGAAATAATAGCAGGGCTGATTTGAAGAAATAAAGAACCTGAAAGTTTAAATGGATCACCCACATCCAGGCAAACTACTGAGGAGGAGATCCCTCCTTAACTTACACTTGGAAATACTCAATGGGCATGAGAGATATTACTATGACTCATCATGGAACTGTTTCCCAAAGAACTAGAACTCAATTTTGTATTCTTCTACACAGTCCCAGAGGCAGCCATTAGCAATCTATCCAATTTGGAAGATTAGATGAAATCTGCTCGCCATTCAGAATTTAACATAAAACTTAAGAATAAAAGACAAGGAAATACTATTTCTCCAAACACATAGGCTGAAAAATGCAACTGTCTAAAATTTTAGACTCTATGGGACAGAAAGATCCATGTGGGAGATGACCCAGCCATCTTTGCTGCTGTTCTATTTGCCAGCTTCTAGCACTGTAGGAATGCCCAAAATTGTCCACGTGTAAATAAAAGGAAGAGAAATGGTGCTGGCCTGGGAAATCTAAAGGATTAATATCAGAAGAAAACTGAGTAACATTCACAGAGGAAAAATAAATATGACCTAAGAACTCTGTAGATAAAATAGCTCAGATTTCATCTAAATGCACTTCAGCCTTATCTAAATACCTTCTCTAAAGAAAAATATTCACAAAAGTATTTTATATAATTTACACCAACAAAAATGTTTCGGAGTAAAAATATGTAAGTGTCAACTCAGAGTATCATGTTGTGATATTATTAACCTAAAATTAATAAGCAAAAAATGTAATTCATTCTAAGAAAATATTCAGTGGTGAAAATGATGTTCAAGAAGACAATATTTAACAGAGAAAGAAAAACAGTGACTAGAAATCTTTTCTTTTCTTTTTTTTTGTTTTTTGTTTTTGAGATAGAGTCTTCCTCTGTCACCCAGGCTAGACTGCAGTGACGTGATCTCGGCTCACTGAAACCTCTGCTTCCCAGGTTCAAGTGATTCTCTTTCCTCAGCCTTCCGAGTAGCTGGGATTACAGGCGCTTGCCACCACACCCGGCTAATTTTTTTTATTTTTAGTAGAGATGGGGTTTCACCATGTTGGCCAGGCTGATCTCAAACTCCTTACCTCAGATGATCCACCTGCCTTGGCCTCCCAAAGTGTCGGGATTACAGACGTGAGCCACTGCATGTAGCTTTTTTTTTTTTTTTAAATGGAGTCTTGCTTTGTTGCCCAGGCTGGAGTGCAGTGGCGTGATCTCAGCTCACTGCAACCCCTGCCTCCCGGGTTCCAGCAATTCTCCTTCCTCAGCCTCCCGAGTAGCTGGAACTACAAATGTGCACCACCACGAACGGCTAACTTTTGTGTTTTTAGTAGACAAGGAGTTTCACCATGTTGGCCAGTCTAGTTTTGAACTTCTGACCTAAGGTGATCCACACGCCTTGTCCTCCCAAAGTGCTGGGATTACACGGGTGAGCCACCACACCCAGCCAGAAATCTTATTAATAATCCATGTCATGCTCATATCATAGATTAACATGGAGTCATTAATATTATATTTTCAAAGACTTTTCGTTGGTCTAGGAAAAGTCTTATAGTATAATGTGTTTTTGTTTTGTTTTGTTTTTGTGTTTGAGGTGGAGTCTCGCTTTCTCACCCAGGCTGGAGTGCAGTGGCGTGATCTCGGTGCACTGCAACTTTTGCCTCCCTGGTTCAAGCCATTCTCTTCTCATGCCTCTGCCTCCTGAGTAGCTGGGATTATAGGCATGCACCACCACACCCAGCTAATTTTTGTATTTTTAGTAGAGACAGGGTTTTACCATGTTGACCAGGCTGGTCTCAAACTCCTGACCTCAAGTATCCGCCCACCTCAGCCTCCCAAAGTGCATGAGCCACTGTGCCTGGTCTGTTGCAGTATATCATTAAGTAAAATAAGAGGATAGCAAAAACCTAGGTGAGATTTGGTTTTAGATCTCTACACTCTACAAATTATTAACAATATTATACCACATTACATCATTTCCAAGGTGTTCAGGTTTTCACATTTTAGTATCCTGCAAAAGACATCCTCTTTGCAGTTGATGGGGTCTTAGAATCCTTTAAACATGGTAATTTATTTAAGACAAATTGAAAATAATGGAATTTTCTTACTTGCAACCATAGATCATATATATGATATTTTTAACTATTCACACACCTAATGAAAAATCATTGAATTTGTAGTACTTAATGTGTAATGTGATGGTTGAATTACTGAAATAATTTGTGAATGAACATACTGTTAGGCAGGGACCCGGACCCGACATGGCGGCGCTACTCGGCGTAGCAGGCCCTTTGTTCGAGCAGGCCCTTTATTTCGAGACTTCTCTCCCTCTTTGAACACACCCTCAGACTTACATACATCAGAGGTTCCAGCTGGGCAGTCACACTCCCCCATGACCTGAAGCTCACCTGCATTCCACAAGTTCGTAAACAGCAGTTTCGGTTGACAGTTTCCAAAGACCCCTTCCTCATGACCCTTACTCAACTCCTGTCCTAGTAGTTTCAAGACCCCCCAGGCCCTGTTTGCACAACCAGCTTCCCTACCTCTCAGGCTATAAGAAGCCCCTACCCTCCTCCCTCAGCGCGACTTCCTCGGCCCGCACCTTTGGACCGAGGAACCTCACCCACGAGTCCTAATAAAGGCTATTCTCACTGCCATTTGCCTTGTGTCTTCGTTCCCGGTTTGACTCCAGCCTCAGTTTACCTTTACACATACCACCAGTATTTTCTTTGACTTTTTGTTTGTTTGTTTTGAGAGAGTTTTGGTGAGTCAACCAGGCTGGAATGTAGTGGCACAATCACAGATCACTGCATCCTCGACCTCCTGGGTTCAAGCCATCTGCCCACCTCAGCCTCACAATTAGCTGGGACTGCAGGTGCCTGCCACCAAGCTGGCTTAATTTTCTTTATTTTGGAGAAATGAGGCCCCACTATGAAAATACTGACCCCCAATATTTTCATTCCTCAAGAAATAAGAAATGCTTCAACATTCTAATATATTTTTGTCAGCAAATCAGAGAATTACAGAAAATTTTTACTGAAATTATGAAAAAAAGAAAAAGAAAGTGAAAATAGAATGATTTCCTGAAGAGAATGTTTTAAGCAGTGCCTTCAAAGTATATGTATACACTGTGGTAGATTGTATTCATACATTAACTCCAAATTTTAATGATTTTGTTTTAGTTGGAGATATGGACACAACTTTAGAATACCATCAACTTTATTAATTTTCATGCTTCTTTTTAAACACTGAGTTTTTTTTGCACTATGCTAAGTTTACAGATATTGATTAGCAGAACTATGGAAGATTAAAAAGAATTTTTTAAACCTAAATCGTGTGCTGTTTTGAAGAGATCACATGTCTTTGAAGTTTAAAAGAATATTGATGCAAAGTAATCCTCTTTATACAAAACCACATCTTTCACTACAATTTGAAATTTAGAAGCAATGTTACTATCAAATACTATAGAATATATTATTTTTAATTTAATTGGGGATAAAAGCCTTAAATATTCTCAACTGTGAAGATACATGTGTTAATGGTCAATATTCTGTATGAAAACTCTTGGAGGCAGTTGGTTTGTCCCAGAGGTACTTATGGTTTTTTAAAAAGTCAATATAGGGTCTTAACATCTAACCATCAACATGTCAGGTTTAAGTAGAATTTACATGAAAAACATATTGATTTGAATGAGTTGTTCCAATTTTAGATAGATGGATATTATCTTTACACATCTGCTTAAAATATATAATGGCATGTTATTTTGATATGCAGTGAATAGTAACTTTTCTACATGCAAATTAACTTATTTAAGGTAAGAGTATAGTGTAATATTAAAACTACTTATGGCTCATATAATTGTGTTCATGTTTAAGACATAAATCTCTTCAAATAGAGGATTTAACTCTTAAGGCTCAGACATGTCAATGTGGTTTGCTTATTACTTTGTGAGGAGTAAAAATAATAAGAGTTCCAGGGTTTGTCAGACATGAGTTACATTGCCTTGGGAAAGTTATGTGGTCATTCTCAATCTTGGTTTCATTTGCAGACTAGTAGCAATTAGACTTTCTCTTAGAATAGCATTGAAAATTACATTCAAAACGCATATGTAAAGCACCTTATGCCATGCTAGGAATATAATACATGTTCAAACACTTTTAGATTTATTCTTTTTGTGAAAAAAGATAAATAAAATCTTAAATTATGGCCTTTGCCTTGGAAATAGATTATTGGTATTTTAGCTAGATCTTCAGGAGACTGCTGCGAATTTAAACGCAGCATGTTCAATGAACATAAATGGCCTAAAAAACTCAGTTTTAATCTAATAGATTTTCCTGCAGTTGTAAAGTTGTACCACAAAGTGGATGTCTTAGTGCTCCACAAATGAACTTTTACATTAAAAACGGCCTTTGACAGAATCATATGGATATTTGTCTTTAGTTCCAAAACTTATCTCGCACCTAGCTAATTTACTTAGATTCTTTAATTCCCATAGTTGGGTACCTAAATGATCATCTTTTTTGATGTCCTAGACTTTCTGTAGTTGCAGTTTAGAAATACGTCATCTCATCACTGTTTTACAGCAACATTAACCTATGCTCTCCTTTGATAAATGAGCTTTAACGTGGATCTCTGTTTCTGAGAACTGTTTGGATAGCTTTCCTGGTTCCCCAGGCTCTTCTGAGTACGACACGCTGCCTGGCTTTCAACAGTCCTGTCCATAAACCCCCACTTAGTGGATGCTGGAGTCCTGATACCTGTTGACAGAATTCGCCTGTTGAATGTTAGGTACTTAACAAACTGTCTAGTATTTTTGTTTTTGTTTTTGTTTGTTTGTTTGTTTTTCCACTATCTAGCACTCCAGATTACTTGGGTTTGCAAAATTGGAAGAATGCCTGATCATCCTACAGCTAGATTATCAACTGTCATTTTACACTAAGGTTTGTTTTGTCTTTTTCGCGGAGCTGAGATTCTTTCACTTGGCTGTCAGGCAACTCTAATTTATAAGTTAATACAAAAGCTTTCCTGATATCTTCATACAAAGACTAAAAAAGTGAATTCAACAAACCCCAATGAATAAATTATTTTTAAAAAC